>NC_067239.1:31264739-31359739 GCF_019924925.1 Ctenopharyngodon idella | reverse complement strand
ATACAAATAAATAAAGCTCAACTGAGACATTCACATTGTTGGAAATAAATAACCATATTCCAGCATTAGGATCCTTTGAAAGGTAATGTTATTTTAGTCCTGTATCGCTCTTCTCTCCTCCTCATCTCACTAACACACCAGTGGGCGGGGCTAATGTTGCAATGATGAAGTAGGCGTTGATTTCTTCTGTGGAGGCGGAGTTTCATCTATCTATAGGCACATTCCAGGATGAGTTGTTCTCTGGGCCTGGTGTCAATAAAAGCTTTTATTGGACTAACAAGGAAGTTTTCAGTTCTGAAACTTACAGGATATTCTTATAGTACGATGACCTCTTATTTATCAAAAGCTCAAGGAAAAGTTGATTTCTCAGTTCATGACACCTTTAAGTTTAGTGTAAAGGAAATGGACTGAGCTAAACATTCTTGAGTTTATACAAAATACATATATTTACATGACGTCTATCATTTGATATCACAAAAATTGAGCCGCTAAAAGGTTTTAAAGTAAAGTCCATTTTCATGGAGATGCAGTTCTAATTTCAAAACGTTTTTCTCAGGATGAATTCTGAGTGTTTAAGCTTTTGAATGAGACCTAATTTATAATGATTACTAAAATATGTGAGGTCAGAACGCTTTTGAAATGTTGCACTGATGTAACTCAACTTGTAAAATGTAAAGATATTTTGTACTTGTTTGTTCCATTTACAAACATCTGTTTGCATGCAGAAACAGCTACAGAGGATCTTTATCAATAATGTATCATGAAATACCCGCTCAAAACAACCAACACAAATAATCAGAGAACGAATTAGACACTGTTCATTTCTCAGCCACAGGCCAACATGAATGCTATTTTTACTATATAGTCTGTAAAAAAAAAAATACTAATTTGTCTGTCTACATAAAAATGTAAAGTTTAATTCAATGTGTAATACTTGCCATTTCTTTCATTATTTGTGAAATTTACTAGCAATTTCTGAGTGAAAACTGTTTCAAAGTAAATCCTACACCAGATTGTTTTCAGTGTAGTAAGTAAGAGTAAAATTAGTGCATCATAAATCACAGTATGCCAAAGGTGCTTGGATGGTATATTATTTCCAGTGGAGAAAGATTCTCTGGAGTCTGAATACCAATAATTATCGAAAAAAGTTGAAATTTCTATTCATGGTCGCGACGGGACGCCAGAACGTTTGAAGTGGGCGGGGCCACTTTTACTAAAATGGCTATAACTCTTTAATGGAATGAGATATTTTCACCAAACTTGGTACACATATGTAAGAGCTCAATCTGAGGTCACAGTAAAAAAAAAAAGTGGGATTTTACCACTTTGGGGCGCTATAACATGAAAAAACATGAAAACTACACAACCGTTTGTCCGATTGACTTGAAAATTGGCATGCAGTGTCTTTTTCCAGTGTGCCATGAGTGTCTATGAGGACATTTGCGTATCTTGAAAAACACGGCCACAATCGGCCACTGAAGTTTGAGCACCTATTAGACATGGTTAATGGAGGCCAATCAGAACGAAACTCGTGGCCCTAGAGGTCTGTGAGAAATTTGCTATACTATGTATATTACTTGGGCAAATATTACCTAGAATCCACTGCATTTTACGTTTAAATTTCTTATATTAGATTAGACAAAGGAATTGTGGGACACCTGGAATATGTGGGTCCTCCAAGCCGGTCGGCACCTTCCATTGGTCCACCTGTAATTTCAGCGCGTTTACTTCATCAATGTCTCCAGGCACCCTGAGACACACAAACACACGTGTAACGTGCAAAATATCAGCAGTTTGGACATAGTGACTGAAAACTACACAAACTGATGGTATGTACTTCTGCTGAAGCTGTCAGCCTGCACCGGAATTTGTGGTAAACAACTACATTACCCATGATGCTGTACAGAAAATACCACCAATCTGAGAGTCGAAACAAGCAAAACGAAGCACAGCAAACGATGTAATAGAGTCGATCTCTCTACGCTCTCAAAATACTTAAATATTTGAATATATATGCATATGTTTTCTCAATCCATAAAATGTCGCCATCATTATGCTGTTCTCAATGCTTCATGGGATTGTAGTTCTTCCTATCACTGAAGCCGTTAAGTTCACAGTCTTTGTCTTTTTGTTCGAATTTCAAATACTTTTTTGCTTCCAATCAAAGTTTGTTGCCAAACTGATGCCAAAGCTTATTCCTAACGAAACCTGCCGACTGCAAAAAACCTTCAAAGATAGTCGGTAATGAAGTCCAGTAAATGACTGGTTTATTAATTACAACCGCCACCACACAGTTTTACATTATCTCACAAGTAACTACTGTGTGGGTTAATGGCCTTCATGTGGTGATGTCCGCAGGTCAATGTGGGTTAATTAGGGGTGAAAATTCACAATACATTTGCAATGATTTTGCAGGCACTGTGAACACTGCAGTCATTTTAATGCACTTTTTATTTGGTAATTAAATTTCCTAGAGTGTCATTAGGTTAATTTCACACATATAAGAGCGTTAAGAACGAGATGTTTAATAGCGTCTCTGATTTAACAAAAATGCAGTTCAAAAACTTGAATCAGTTCAAATTGTCTGTTTGAATGAATCGATTCAAAAGTCTGATTCTACTATTTGTTTGCATCATCACTCAAAAATATTCATGGTCTCCACATGGCATTTTGTGTCCTTGCTGAATAGAAGTATTAATTCCTTTCAAAAAAAGAGAAAAATTCTTACTGAGCAACTTTTGAATGGTAGTTTATGTAAATCAATTTTGCACAATATTAATAACAATGGTGCATATGATGAAATATATTTTTTCCTGTGCATGGAAACGTCTTCTTTATAATTTTTATCTAGATATTTATTGTTTTTTACTTTTTATATTAAACCATTTGAATCTAATTCACAACAAATGACTCTTTGGTGCTTGATGCTTCCTGCACATGATTAAAAAGCTAAAAATATTTTGCTCACTCAGCCTCTGCATGGAATCAATTAAATATAGCAATTAAATCTTTATTAACGGAGCATATCTGACCTGAAGATGCCCTCAGTCTGGTCTCCGTTCAAGCCGAGCACTTCCTCTGAGAGACGCGTCTGAACCCACGGCAGCTGTCGATCAGGGTAACGGTCCTTCTGCATCGCCATCACTTCCTCCAGAGACGAACCGAACATGGAGGGCCTAAAGATGGCGTTGCGAGCGTGAGCGATCTCCTCTATTGAGGGCTTGTTCAAACCCTGCAGACAGAGAGATAATAAAGATGTAAACATTTCCAGACCATATTTAACATCTGATGGTCCAACAAACTAATGTTACATTCTGAATATGTATAAATAATTGGCAGAATATTGTGCCAAACCCAGACGAGTTCAATGCGCAGCATTTTATTACACCTGCAATGCTAAAATACAGGATTATGATTCATACGCTTTCAAACTTCCTGCATACATTCTAAATGTTTTAAATTCATATTATCAGTTTTAAAATAATATTGTCAAAATTATAAAATAATATTGATTTTCACCACCTGCATACATTTTAAATATTTAAAATTCATTAAATTTATTCATTATAAATTTTAAAATAATACTGTCACTGATAACATTTATTTAGAAAAAAATATTTAAAATTCATTTAGTAAGTTTTTAAATAATATTGTCACTGATTACGTGTATTAAGAAAAAATATTTAAAATTCATTTTATAACTTTTAAAATATCACTGATTACATTTATTTAGAATTTTTTTTTTAAATTCATATTATAAGTTTTAAAATAATATTGTCAAAATATTAATGAAATAATATTGATTACATTCACTGTTTTCACTGACTGTATACATAAATAAATACTTAAATATTTATTTAAAAAACAAATAAATATTTATTTACTTAAATACAAAATACTTAAATATTTTAAATTCATTAAATTCATTCATTTTAAGTTTTAAAATATTGTCACTAATAAAAAAATAAATCAAAATATTTCAAAATTATTTTATACGTTTTTAAAAAAAAATCTGATTACTGATTATTTAGCAAAAAAGTACTTAAAATTTATATTGTAAATTTTAAAATAATATTGTCAAAATAATAATAAAATAAATAATAGTGATTACATTCACATTTTCACAATAAATTTATTCATTTCTACTTTTAAAATAATACTCACTGATTACATTTATTTAGAAAATATTATTTTCAAAATAATAGCATATTATAGCTATAAATTTACAGAGGAGATTATTTGTCATAATTTATTTGCATAATAAACAAATACACATCTTGAAACGGTCACTAAACTTTTGCCGCCTGCTTTAAACGCCATTAAAACACTTGTATGCTAAATTTACTTTTTAGAAATTCTCGATTTTAGACAGAATAGGGGACAATAGTCTGGAAACACAAATATTTTTACATACTCTGTTTTAATTTTTCCAAACCTATCCAGACCTGGAAATTACTAAAATCAAATTCCGTATTTTTCCATACTGGATATGAACCCTGCCTTAGTATCTGGCCAAAAGAAGGTAACATATGCTGCTGTCTTTATGAGCATGCAAATGATGCCTATGTAGGCAGCACACTAGGTTTTGGAACAGAGCCATCAATTCAAGCTTTACCCTGCTGGGTGCCTGGCAAACACACACTTTTCCCTTTTACTGGCCGTTTTCACCGACTGGAATCTCCACAGGCGACTGGCATCACGCAAATAAAACTTTCACACATACGCACACAAGCGTCTTTCACGCGCAGGAACATAAACCCAAGAACGCATCAGGAAGATCCCGTCACGCAGGTGCGATGACACTCCATCATGCAACAATGCGGTCAGCGCGTAAATCATCACAAGCCTGTTTGAGACACGCCGCCCGTCGTCATGGCGACGTCTCCAGGGCAATAGGCAAATTCCGGAAACTGAATGTTAATTAAAAAACGTTAAATACCTCCCACCACTTCACGGCCAATTAGCACATACGGTGCAAAACCGTCTGAGACAATTACAGCCGAAACACAGTAAATATGAATCAGACCGAGAGGCAGAACACCATCATAAACAATTAATTGAACATAAAATCGAAAATACAATGTAAAAAATTATTTTTAACACAAAAGATTATTGGAGTGTAGAAAATAGTATTACAAAATGGCACATCCAATTTAATGTTACTTGCAGTTTCTTTGAAAGTATTTGTGAAATTTACTAGCAATTTCTGATGGAAATCTGTTCAGCATTTGAATAAAAAATTATTTTTACAAGAAAGTATTACAAGTATTACAACTTTTACAAGAAAATACTATTTCACATGTACTTCTACCTCAAAACTTCATGTTTTATTCAATGTGTTATATGCCGTTGCTTTGTAATTTTTTGTGAAATTTAGCGATTTTTTTGAGTGTACTTGCCTAATTTTGTCAAATTGCATGTAAAAAATACGTATTTTAACGAATAAGATTTATCTCTTCTGTATGTGCGGTGCAAGAAATCACAGGGAAAGCGGTACAAGCCTTGACTCATTCGTGTTTCCAGATCTTGTAAGCAAATCAGCGAACAAGCCCATAAAAAAACGAAATAAATGGAAATGCTTTATGCTGAAAATAAGACTGAAATATTGCGACCCCCACCTGCTCACTTTAATAACTCCATAAACTCGATTGCTGTATAGATCGATTATTTACTCACCTCCACGTCATCCAAGATGTTCATGTCTTTCTTTCTTCAATGGAAAAGAAATGAAGGTTTTTGAGGAAAACATTCCAGGATTTTTCTTCATATGGTGGACTTCACTGGGGTTCAACGGGTTTAAATGTCAGTTTCAGTGCAGCTTCAAAGAGCTCTACATGATCCCAGACGAGGAATAAGAGTTTTATCTAGATAAACCATCGGACATTTTCTAAAAAATATAAAAATAATATACTTTTTAAGCACAAATGCTCATCTTGCACTGCTCTGCGATGCTCCACGCATTACGTAATCATGTTGGAAAGGTCATGGAAGTACCGCGGTAGAGCGAAAAACTCCATCTCATTTTCTCCTCCAACTTCAAAATGTCTGACATTGTTGTTTCACCTTTTTTTGTAAAGGGCGTTTGACTTAGTCTTTGCACGTTCGCTTTGTAGACACTGGATCGATACTTCCGCCTACATCACACGTGACCTTTCCAACATGATTACGTAATGCGTGGCGCATCACAGAGCAGTGCAAGATGAGTATTTGTGGTTAAAAAGTATATCATTTTTTATTTTTTTTTAGAAAATGAGCGATTGTTTCTCTAGATAAGACTCTTATTCCTCGTCTGGGATCATGTAGAGCTCTTTGAAGCTGCACTGAAACTGACATTTGAACCCCACTGAAGTCCACTATATGGAGAAAAATCCTGGAATGTTTTCCTCAAAAACCTTCATTTCTTTTCCACTGAAGAAAGAAAGACATGAACATCTTGGCTGACATGGGGGTGAGTAAATTATCAGGAAATTTTAATTCTAAAGTGAACTAATCCACAAGCCCAAAAACGCTTATAATTAGTGGACATGGCAACACTTCAAGCGCACATCTCAAAAGACACAAACCTTCTTGGCTCCGGTGAGCGCAGCTTTCTGGAGTTTACGGTAACAGTATTTAGCATAGCTGCTTATCGCCACTCCTGCAACAGAGAAACACAAGCAGACGTCAGTAACTGCAAATCAAATATAATGCACAATAATGTATAAACTGTATTAGGATATTCAGTATCTTATTAAGGACAGTCTAGACCGTACAGCATAAAATTGCAGCTCATACTTTAACATGTAGCAAACTGTAGCCATTGACTTCCGTAGTAGGGAAAAAAATACTATGGAAGTCAGTGGCTACCGTCAACTGTCTGGTTACCAACATTCTTCAAAATATCTTCTTTTGTGTTCAACAGAAGAAATAAACTCATACAGGTTTGGAATAATTTGAGGGTGAGTAAGTGATGACTACATTTTCATATTTGGGTGAACTATCCCTTTAAGCCCAGATTTATCATGTGATGTGAAGCTCACCCTTGGTGTCGTTCAGCGGGTCCATGTGTCTGTAGATGTAGCCCTCCAGGTAGTTGTGGAAGCGAGGCGTCGGGGGGAAGAAGGCCAGACAGATGGCCATGAGCTCCCAGCCTCTTTGGAGGCTGTCGTAGCGGAAGTTCTCCGTGGTTTGTCTGCACAGCTGGATGTAAAGCTCGTCCCTCAGGCCCTGACAGCTCCAGCCCCTCACGGCCACCTCCAGAGCCACCGACAGAGGGTCTCCTTTGCCCCGCCGGTCGCCCATGAAGGTCTGGATCAGTTTGAAGAGCTCCACGGCCTCACGCTTGACGGTTCGGTCAGAAGTCACGATCATGGGCTTCTTGATGGGCTCGCTGCTCCAGGCCAGCATGTTGGCGATGGAGACTTTCCTCCTGAACAGACCCTGGAAGACAAGAGGAGAGGTTAAACTCCATGAAATCAAAATTGACAATTGTTGTTTTTATGGAATATTGCAGTGTGTATTATATTTATCCGTGCACATAATTATTTTTGTTAAATTCATGTTCCTCGTAATGCTGAATGAGAATAGCTCCTCCTCCCTCATGCAGCATCTCTTCTCTGATGACGAGGGCGGGGCAACCTGTCACTCACATGAGATCCACCAATAGCAAACCACAACCATCCAATCAATTCCCCACAGACAAAATCAAGCCCCGCCCTACATTTGTTCTTGTTCCAGAAGCTGTTTCATTTGGATATGGTCCATTCTACAGAATTGGTGCAAAATGCTGTCCCAAAAACAAATTTTAGTTGTTTACTAAGATCCATCTATTATCTATTGAATCCCACAATAATATTTAAAATATCAGTAAGCTTAATATTTACAAAATCATCATTTATTGGGTAATTTCAATTGGGAGGTGGCTGTCCCGAACCCTAACCCCTAAATTTCAACTTGAAAATGATATTGAAATAATTTTTTCCATTGTTGTTTATAAAAATATATTTATTTATTTAAAAAAAAAAAAATGTATAATTTATTTTTAAATCATGAAACTTTGTAAAAAAAAAAAAAAAAAATGTGTCCCGCATTTTCATGTCACTACCGAAACAGTGTGTTTTAGTCCATTGGCTGAGACTGATTTTAACACACTTCTACATTTTTGATCAGGAAATATTCCTGTGTCCCTCCCTCTCGTAGCCTCTCTTTCACAGTAGATAGGTCCATCATTTTGAGTTAAATGTGTTCAAAAGTCTGAAAATCTGTGTGTAACTTTAAGGAACGTCACTACCAAACACCTTTTTTATGCAATTAAGCAAACTTTTTTTGGTTGTTATTCCATATAATTTAGTTATGTGTGTCCAGCTGTTCAGAACTGTACTAGCTAACCATGTGCTGATTATCATCTCTGAAATAGGCTCAAAAGTATCTAAAATTGTCACTACCGAAACATGTGTTGAAGTTTCGGTTGTGACATCATTGTCTTTTGGGGGTTATTTGATCAAATTTAATTTTTTTGTGTGTACAACAGTTCAGAACTGTGCTAGCTAACCATGTGTTGAATTTCATCTCTGAGCTAGGCTCAAAAGTATCTAAAATTGTCACTACCGAAACCTCATCACATGTTTCGGTAGTGACATCATTGTTTTGGTAGTGACAAAAGGGAACACACAATCATTTATTTGGGGGAAATAAAATTTTAGTACAGTTATGCAAATCATTAGAATTTTAGTGTGTTTTATTATGCAAATCATTAGTGTTTTAGTATGAGAGTTAAAATCCTGTAATGTGATGTAGTTGCCACCAAAACATTACTGTCACGACCGAAAATGTGCAGTCATGACCAAAACATGGGATGTTTTGTCAAAAATAAAGTATATTGAATTATCAACTAAGACGTTATTATAGCATTGTATATGTATATTCAAGCTAATGAATCCTACACTTTAAAACCAGTATGATAAACTTTATGCCTTTTACAAAGAAAGACTAGATTCAAAATACAATAAATCTCATGAATTACACTTGAAATATTGTTAAAATTGTAATTAATTTACCTGTGAAAACCTTTTTTTAAAAATAGCAAAAAATATATTTACAAGGTAGATGTAATTAAAATCTTAATAGGTCAATATAACCCACCTTATTAAATTATTTATTATTGTGTTTCGGTAGTGACAGATTTGGGGAGAGGAAAAATATTCCAAAACTTTCTGAAAATGCAATATGAGAATTAACTGCACAATTACTAGAAATGTGTACCTTGGATATTATACAATTTGCATACATACAAAATTCATGGAAAAAGACGTTTTTTTCCAAGACGTTTCCAACTTTGAACCAATTCTGTAGAATGACCCATATACGTCACAACAGGGAAGAAAAGACTAGCACAACTTTGACTTAAAGGAAGTTCACTCAAAAATGAAATAATTTACACAGCCAGTGCTATTTTAGTATCATTAAAATACTTTGAATGTTACATTTAAATGAAAGTGGAGGGGTGACACACCTGACATGAAATAATGGTCAGAAAAATCTAATTTTTTTAAATGGAACAGTTTGGCAAAATCTGGGAAAAAATAATTTAAAAAGTTTGCATATGTTTTGTATCATATTTGAAACTTTTATGGCTCATATAGTATGATATAGTGAGAATATGGAGCTCATACACGAAGAGGAACTTAATTTAATTCAGAGGCCCAAACTGAGCAAAAATTTGGTGCAAATGGTGATATTTATATGGACAAAAATTAAGTAATGTAAATCAATGAGATCTTTATAACAGTATAGCAGACTACTTACATAAAATGCATATAAATATCTGCCAATAATATGTCTCAGTAAGATAATATTTAAATGATTAGTTTTATGATCAAAGCTCTGTATAGTTTTAAAACATATAATGCAATACAATAATGATTGAGAGCTGAATAAATAAACCTTCCTCAAAAGCCTGATGATCATATTTGATACTCACAATATCAAAGTTATACGTTTCAAAATCAGTAAAGATTTACAGCAAAAAGACATGTAAAGCAAGAGCTACTAAAAGGCCTTTTCCTTGCTAAAAAGTCGAAACTATCAATTAGACGACAAAAGGACTTTATAGGGTTAAAATCCATGTTTTTGTGCATAAAACACTGGTGATTATGAGTGTGTACCTGGGTGTGCTTGTTGAAGTGTTTGGATGCCCAGTTCTCGATGTCCGTCTCCGAGGACGGTTTGCGGAGCGTGAACTCTGGGAAGACGCCGCAGCTCGCACTGGGCATCATGTTCCGGGCGTTCCGGCTGGCCTCGAACTGAGAACAGGCTCCGAGATCTTCCGACTTGGGAAGAAAGAAAACATTGTATGTTGATGTTGAAGAGCAGCATTCAGAGAAGAGGAAGCACAGATATTAAACCAGCGTCTCAGCCTCGGGGTCAGGTCAAGAGGAGCACGGAGAGGAAATGAGTCAATCCCCAAAATAATGAGAACAACAAAATAGCAAAAATACCTCCTTTAGGCAATTACACAATTGTGAAATTTCAAATGATTCAACTGGTTTCCTCCTGTGACCTTCAGTGGTTATGAAACGCCTCATGCAAAATTAAACAAGCAGGTACATGAAACAAAACAACACAAACACCTCACAAAATATTAATAACATGGAGAAGATTTTTACATTTTCAGAAGAAAACACTGATGGATTGTTGCTAGGGCGTTGCTAAGAAGTTCTAAATAGTTGGAAAAAAAAGGGGAAATTTATAAATATAAATCCTTATAAATGTGTGTTTATCAGATTTTACGTTTTAATTCTGCAATTAATTAGAGCATTTATCTGAAAAACATCTAAAGTAGATCAGAAAGTAGAAAATTTGGGCTGTTGGGCTAGTTAAAAAACAATAATAGAAAAATAATTACAAAAAAATAATTCATAATTAGCTTCTTGAGTAAATGCATCTTGTTTGAACAAATACTGATTATGAGTTAATTATCAGTTAAAATGAATCAGTGAGTCATTTACTTTAACAGTGAATCATTCAATTGATATGTGAATCATTTATTTACATGAACTGGGCATTGTGATGAATCTTTTGAGATTCAGAACAATTCGATATGAAGGTTTGATGATTGTGGAGGTCATGGAAGGTGTTTAACTTCAGCCGTGTGTAAAGATGACGAGAACATGAGGGACAATGGTCTTTCTAAATGGATTCATATTCATGGGCTCAGAAATACAGTTCACTCGACCAAGCAGAGAAATCATCCATCCTAATGACTCCCGTGAGACTGCTGACCACTTCATAATGAATCACATTTTAAACAGCTGGCAACAGGTACCGTGGGTTCATCGTCCTGCAGCGTTTGTGATCCTCTGATCACGTTTTGTTCAGGAGAGGTGTGCTGTTACTAAGTGATCAGACGCACCATTTTCAGCTGCTGGACCACAAAATAATACGACTCTTACAAAGTGAATTTCAAATACTGATGGTACTATATTAAAAAAGGTTGATTTTGTGCTGCGGTTCTATATTTGAGCATTAGCACTTATTATTTCTGAGTGGCAGCTTGAGGAACGGCAGCTGATTTCTCAGTGAAAGTTTTGTAGCCGCAGGCGTTCTTGATCAGCACGATTAATAAATGAGTCACGCAGAATTCCTCTCCTCAACTGCTTCAGTTCACTCCATCTTCTCTTTCATGCGTCTGTGGATCACGCTGCTTCATGAGCACATTTGAGCTGCTGGGTGCTGCTGATTCCTCCACTCATCTTAACCTCCTCATTACCCCATCATGATTATTCAGTGTCAATTCTTTTTTTTTTTTTTTTTGGTGTTGGGGACAACTGCAGAGGACTTTCCAGATCTTGGATTTCACCCCAAAATCCAAAGAAATAAATTATATATTATAATGAATGTATAATAAATAATTATAAACTGACAAATAAATATATTAATTGCTAAAAAATATATTTAATGACAACTCTAATGGATCAGATTAGATCTGCTACGCTGCTGCTGTTGTTGCTGCTGCTGCTGCTGTTGTTGTTGGTTATTGCTGCTGTTGTTGTTGTTGTTGCTGCTGTTATTTCTGCTGCTGTTATTGCTGCTGCTGTTGTTGTTGTTGGTTATTGCAGCAATAATAGCAGCTGTTGTTGTTGCTGCTGTTATTGCTGCTGTTGTTGTTGTTGTTGTTGCTGCTGTTATTTCTGCTGCTGCTGTTGTTGTTGGTTATTGCTGCTGCTGTTGTTGTTGCTGCTGTTATTGCTGCTGTTGTTGTTGTTGTTATTGCTGCTGTTCCTGCTATTGCTGCTGCTGTTGTTGCTGCTGCTGTTGTTGTTGGTTATTGCTGCTACTGTTATTGCTGCTGCTGCTGTTGCTGCTGCTGATATTGCTGCTCCTGATATTGCTGCTGCTGCTGCTATTGTTGCTGGTTATTGCTGCTACTGTTATTGCTGCTACTGTTATTGCTGCTGCTGATATTGCTGCTGCTGTTATTGCTGGTTATTGCTGCTGCTGTTGTTGCTGCTGCTGTTATTGCTGCTGCTGATATTGCTGCTGCTGTTATTGCTGCTGCTGTTGTTGCTGCTACTGTTATTGCTGCTGCTGCTGTTGCTGCTGCTGCTGATATTGCTGCTCCTGATATTGCTGCTGCTGCTGCTATTGTTGCTGGTTATTGCTGCTACTGTTATTGCTGCTGTTGATATTGCTGCTGCTGTTATTGCTGCTGCTACTGCTGTTGTTGCTGGTTATTGCTGCTGTTATTGCTGCTGCTGCTGCTGCTATTGTTGCTGGTTATTGCTGCTACTGTTATTGCTGCTGTTGATATTGCTGCTGCTGCTACTGCTGTTGTTGCTGGTTATTGCTGCTACTGTTATTGCTGCTGCTGGTATTGCTGCTGCTGTTATTGCTGCTGCTGTTGTTGCTGGTTATTGCTGCTGTTGTTGCTGCTGCTGTTGTTGCTGCTGCTGATATTGCTGCTCCTGATATTGCTGCTGCTGCTATTGTTGCTGGTTATTGCTGCTACTGTTATTGTTATTGCTGCTGCTGCTGTTGTTGCTGCTACGGTTATTGCTGCTGCTGATATTGCTGCTGCTGTTATTGCTGCTGCTGCTACTGCTGTTGTTGCTGGTTATTGCTGCTGTTGTTGCTTCTGCTGTTGTTGCTGCTGCTGATATTGCTGCTCCTGATATTGCTGCTGCTGCTATTGTTGCTGGTTATTGCTGCTACTGTTATTGCTGCTGTTGATATTGCTGCCGCTGTTATTGCTGCTGCTACTGCTGTTGTTGCTGCTGCTGTTGTTGCTGCTGCTGTTATTGCTGATGCTGATATTGCTGCTGCTGTTATTGCTGCTGCTACTGCTGTTGTTGCTGCTGCTGTTGTTGCTGCTGCTGTTATTGCTGCTGCTACTGCTGTTGTTGCTGCTGCTGTTGTTGCTGCTGCTGTTATTGCTGATGCTGATATTGCTGCTGCTGTTATTGCTGCTGCTACTGCTGTTGTTGCTGGCTATTGCTGCTGCTGATATTGCTGCTGCTGCTGTTATTGCTGCTGCTACTGCTGTTGTTGTTTGTTATTGCTGCTGTTGTTGCTGCTGCTGTTGTTATTGCTGCTGCTGATATTGCTGCTCCTGATATTGCTGCTGTTGTTGCTGGTTATTGCTGCTGCTGTTATTTCTTCTGCTGTTATTGCTGCTGTTGTTGTTGTTGTTGCTGCTGCTGTTATTGCTGCTGTTCCTGTTATTGCTGCTGCTGCTGCTGCTATTATTGCTGCTACTGTTATTGCTGCTGTTGTTTATTGCTGCTACTGTTACTGCTGCAGCTGTTATTGCTGCTGCTGCTGCTGCTGCTGCTGCAAAGCAAGTACGGAACATGCTACTGCCAATACATACGTGACACGCTGCTGTGAGCAAGTAAGACATGCTGTTGCTGTACAATATATTATACATGAATTATCTGTAGCAGATCTATACAGTTGGAGCTGGGGAAGGTGGAGGGTTTCTGAAAGAGCGCTGCAACTGTTACAGCAAATGCTGACCAAGTATTTGAAAGTTGAGCAGCGAGCTCATTGGCTACTGATACAGCAGGAACCAATCAGCTGTGCCCTATAGAGAATGATGTGATTGCAAGCAGAATAAATTAAAAGAAAACAGAAAGCTCAAACTGTGAACAAACAAGTGTATTCTATGAAAAAGATTGTATTTGTAATGTTAAAATGGAGTAATATTTAAGAATTTGATTATGTACTTGTTCATTTGATTGCGAGTGCAGTGCACTTGCAGAGAGACTCCGCCCACATGCTTTTCTGATTGGCTGTGATTTTTGATTGATTTTGTCATGTCTCATAATCGTGTCACATCTGGTGTGGGCTGTGTCCAAAATCGCATACTTCCCTACTATATAGTAGGCAAAAAACAGTATGTGACAAAAGTAGTATGTCAGAATTCACAGTATTCATAATAGTTAAATTAATTTATGCTGATTTAAATATTATATGCAGACAAAAAGCACTAATATTTTAAGATCTATAGTTTTTATTATAATTACTATAAATTGTAATTTTTTAAAAACTAGTTTGTAATTTAAGATAAAATGTAAAAAATAAAAAAGCAGTAATGAAATAAGAATAATGAGAAAGTAAAATGTGTGTACTTTAATATAACATTTTTAAATCAATTTATATTTTCTTTTGCATTAAAGTAATGAGACTTTCAGGGGTAAAAATGTGTCTGAAAATAAAAATCTCAATGGTCATAAAACAAGCTTTGATTTCCTTATGCAAAATATAATTTGTTATATGTGTGAAATGTGACCCAGACACATGAACACGAGGAAGTGTGTTAGATGTATCACACATGTCCGTGTATCTCCTGGAGCTGGTGTGTTTGTAAGGAGGGTGTGGACTCTAACATGATGTCTTTACATAAGCGCAACGACTCTTAAAACTGCACATGCTGAAATATTCATGTTCTTACAGCAGGGCGTGTCTGTGTGAAGAGACGTGTGCATGTTCTGCTGTACAAACACACATCTGCCTTCTGTGCGCCTGGACAACCTTCCCATAAATCTCTGAAAATGGAAAAGCATTGTGATTTAAACACTGTCCAGAGAGCTCGAGCCGGCCCTGAGCTGCATTTATTTCATGTCATTGCTGCAAATGGTATTTGGGAATGTTTGGGAAGCAGAATTAATGTAGACAGTTTGTGTGACACTGTCTCCTACTGGACCAGCTGTCTGTCTCCATTATTATCAGCAAATAGAGCAGAACCTAAAAAAATCCCTCCAAGGAAACACTCGCACAGTTTCGCCTCTGAGAACCGCACAGCCCAATATACCCAGAACAAAGATATCACTGGTTGGGTAACAGGCGTCTAAAGGTCAGCCATCCCAATTAACCCCACTGGCAGCGTTTAACCAGCGGTTCAGGCCTGATTCGAGCAGGGTGGCAGGACATTTAAATGCTCATTATATTGGGCTGAAAGAGCTCAGAGTTCAGCTCAACGCTGCCACAAAACGCCATCGGAGGATTCCAACTCATTAACGGCCTGAAGCGCCAATGTGTCCAAAAAACGTTTTCTATAGTGCACTCTAACATCATGATGCATACTCAGGTAACTTGATTTGAGTTCAATGCTATTAATTAGAAAGTGCATTGCTTCTAATGTTTAATAAAGCCCCAGTTACTCACTACTAGGATAATTTCACAATATTCTATTTGAGGTTTACCTACTTATTGGTTTTGACACCCAAATTACCATTTCCATTAATTAAAGCAGGGATTCACAAACTTTTTTTGACAGTCAAACCCCTATGACCTTAAATATTTAAGAGATTTAAATTATTTCACTAATTTAACAACACATTTGCATGTTCATGGTTCTGTAATGTCAGTTAATGATCACATGACAAATAAAATATTAATTTTATTTAAAATTTATTTATTTTAATTTTACACTCTAAAAAATGCTGGGTCATTTTTGGGTCAAATGTTGACAAACCCAACTGTTAGTTTTTCATTTTTAAATTAAATTTTAAAACCCAGTGGTTGGGTTTATCCATATTTGACCCAAACATGGGTTGAAACAACCCAGCATTTTTTTATTATTATTTAATTAATTATTAGCTTTTCATTAACTCGCAAAACCCCAGTTTGGGAAATGCTGAATTAAGGCTTTTAAAATAAGTGGTCGACATGCTTTGTGATGTATGATGAAAATCTGCCCTCATGGAGGTAAAAATGCCCTTTAAAACAATCCAAGAGGGCAAATATCACCTGTATTTATATATATATATATATATATAAAAAATTATTTAGAATTATATTATCACGAATAACCAAATTAAAGCCTATTTTCCTGTAGAAAATGTGTTTGCCCTTGAAAAATTTACCACTACAATGCTAGAAGGTTGTATATAGGTGGTTGCCACATTGGTATACAGTGCTAGGGCATTCTGGGAGGTTTAAACCACATTATTAGATCGTTTTCTAAGGCTGCATGATATATTAAAACAATTTAAAAATCATAATATAGCACAGCATAGTGCTATCATTTATAAACCTACTCTAACACAGGAGAATACATCAGTATGTTTCTAAATAAGCAAACCGTTGTTCATCGTGATTTCAAAATAAAAGTTTAAACCCTCGCTCTGAGTTTGCAAGTTTTTATGTCCACATATTCTTGTTCAAGAAATTATAGTGGCTGTAGCATTTCTATCATAAAGAAGTGGCCAAATATTAAAGATTAAGTGGACATTAGAATTAAATGTTGTTTGGCCAATATTAAACAAGGATTTGATCTGCTGTAAAGTGTAACAACAACAATCACCAGGCCGTTGACGCCCTTTGCAGCATTTGTTGTAAGACATAATGTACATAAGTTGATTGTTTATAATATTATGTATATTACATAATGCATTTTCACAGTGTTGTTCAATTAAACCATAAAATTACCTCACTGTTATTATATATGTATTTTGAGTCATTTTAAATGGTATTCACTTAGGTCTATTTTTATTACCACCAAAAATATTATCCAGTTATTACTCGAATTACTATTTTTCCAGTCATATTTTGTCATTAAAGATTTCTTAAAGGCACAATATGTAATTTTTCGCCACTAGAGGTCGCTTATTCAAAACAAAGGCGCGGCTTGATGACGCCTTGATTTCGCGGAATCATGGGAGGTGTCGTCTTCACATCTATAGCCGGTGGAAAAGAATCCAACGGGACTCAGGCAGAAGTCATATTCATGGATGAGCTAATATTATAGATTTATTAACATTACTGTAGTATGAAGCAGGGTGTGGCTGAAAGCCGTAGGAGCGGAACGAGGCCGCTTGAGCGACTGCTAATGAGAGACGAGTGCGACACATGGCTCGAGAGCAGCGGGACTTTTATTATGCCGCAGACGAGAGCTTGCACTTCTTCCGATCTTGCATATGTGAGGTAACGCATCGCTTTTTATCATATTAAATAAATTTGTGTGTTCAAAGTTGTTATTATGCTACTCTGTGTGTTCGTTCGGCGTTCGTTCTTTATGCATTACCTGCGAGGGATGGAGGTAAGGTTCTGGTGATGCCAGGTTGGTTTGCACGGACAGACTTTTTTCTAGAAGCGCCTGAGGAAATGCCAGTCTGTCCAGGGTGGCGCGCTTCCAGTGGCTGTCCTGCTGCGCCAGCGCCTCGTCTTCGCTGAAAGCCCGCACCACCGGGCCAGGCAGCGGCAGGGGCGTCGCCCCGTCACTTTCATACCCGTCTTTCACTCCCTGGTCGGAGGACACACCCCCTCGCTGATGTAACATCTGCTGAGCCTCCCATGCCAACCGGGCTTGAGTGATCATCGCCCCGAGACCTGATCCCATGCCTTCCCCCTCTCCTCCCGGCAAAGAAGGCTTCCGGTTCTTACGTTTTCGGTTGCCACCATTGAGGTCGTGACTGTGCTGTAGCGTAAAGGAGCCGCCATAAGAAAATCCGGCTGATAGGCTATTTGAACTGGTCGTCCCGTAGCTCAGCAGACGTTCTGTCGTCCTAAATCGAGGGGAGGAGCCAGACTGCTCAACATAAACTAGCTGCTTTACATATTCCCGCCCAGCGGCGCTATACTCCCGTCCACTAGAGTTGTAATCCCGACCGGCAGAGCTGTAGTCCCTCACGCCCGAGCTATAATCCCGCCCACTGGAGCTGTAGTCCCGCCCTGCAGAGCTATAGTCCCGCCCACTTGAGCTATAGTCGCCTTGGTTGGGCGTCTTCTCGGGCGTTGAGCTCCGCTGTCTTGTCAACACCAGTTGACCATAAGGAGATGGGCTTTGCTTGGGAGAATGGTAAAGACCTGGTTTTCGCGCCGGAGACCTGTCGGAGCCAAAAAAGGCCGGGTCGCAGTGCATGTCAGTGGGCGGTTCCTCATAAATAGGCGGGGACTGGTATTCCGAGGGCGGTTCCTCATACAAAGGAGGCTCGTACGCATAGCGAGGGGACGATGGCTGGGAATCACCCGAGCAGCGCCGCTGAGTGCCGCCCAACTCTGCCCTCTTCAGGAATGGGGATTGCGTTGCGGGCCGGTCAGACAGGGAAAGGGGTGTGGCTTCAGGGTCCGATGGAGCGTTGCTGGACGAGCGTCTGGAACGTGGGGAAGAACTGGAATATCCGTTTCCCTGCGTCAGAAAACTGGGTTCCCGATCCGACACCTTGATGAGCATCCTCTCTCTGGTGCCAGTGCCCCATCTAAATCTGAACAAGAGAAAATAAGACTTTTTTACTATTGCTTACAGGGGTTATATCATGAAAATTAAAATAAAATAAATGATTTAATTTATTTTAAATAATTTATTTTTGATGAAATAAATATACTTTTATTTAATCTATTTATCTATATCTAAATTCCATTTATATTATCTATTGATTACAGGGGTTATATAATAAAAAAGCAAAGTAAATTATTTATTTTATTTCAAGTAATTTATATTTAAATACTTTTATTTTATCTATTTATCTGTATCTAAAATCTATTTATATTATCTGTTTATATTTATCTGTATTATTTTATCTATTTACCAATAACTATTATTTCATGATATATTCCCTTTAATAAATATTTATTATTATTATTATTATTATTATTATTATTAAAGGGAAAAGAAAAATAAGACTATTTTATAATAAATCATATTTTCTTTACTATTTCTTTATTATTTATATTTATTATTTTAATAAAATAAATGTTCTTATTTTATTTTACTTATTTTATATTTACTATTTATCTAAGGGGTCAGACCATGTAAAATAAAATAAAATAAATAAAATAATTAAAAAAATAATATAATAAAATAAAAAATATGAACATTTATTTTTAATAAAATAAGTATTTTGCTCTTTAGACATTCTCCTAAGCTCAGATCTCAAAACTCACTTTCCTGTCCAAAAAGTCAGTTTATTGAAACTAATATGTTAAAATATCTTGTTCTGAAATGATCACAAACAATTTTACTTCTTAAATGTGATGAATTTCCAAGTGAAACAGGTTATTCAGTGAGAAAAAAAATGAAATCAGTGGGATTTTATCCATGAGCAAATGACTGGATGATACAAAGTGTCTCTATTTAATAAGAGGGATTGATGATATCAGCTGAAAGAAAGTTGTTTCAGTATTTTAATGAGAATGTCAGTTTTGTTCAAATTACTAACACTAACTATGAGTGATGTTTGACTTTAGATTAAGCACAAAATTTCAGTCTTCAAAGGCCATTTTTAAAAATCTAAATCTAAGAGGTCTGTGAGTTTAAAGCGCACAGAAAAGGCCTCTGAGCGTTCAAGAAAAAGAAGTGTATAAAATCAATTCAGCACTTGGCCACCACGGCCCTCCAAAGGCTCCCCATGACCGGACTGGATTACACAGCCAAATGTGTGTGTGTGTGTGTGTGTGTGTGTGTCCTTTAGTAGCCGGATTAAAACTCCGAACACAAGAAACTTATCTCTCACTCAGTCTCTCTCTTCCAAGCAAGAGACCCACTACAAAGTGAGCAGTGTTTTCCTCTGGATATTAATTATTCATGGATATCCGACCTTCAAATCAATTTACACATTCTATGCCTCTCTCTTCTTTCATTCCCTCAGCCTCCTCCTTCTCTGTCACACAAAATCATTTCACGACCCTCCCTTTCTCATCCCCGCGTTCCTCATGGGATGAAATCATTTAAGTGCCGACACTGTTTGAATATTAAATCTAAAAAACAGCTTGAAGCATTACAGCTGTGTTTTTCAATATTACCTTTAGTTTTATTCCATTCATTTTTTTTTATGTGCACATTTGTAAATATCTCTTACTATTAAGCGTCAAGCCATCCAGCATTAACCGTGCAAATGTCTTCCAGCTCACGCTGAGTGCTGAGCGCAGCACCGACGGCCCACTTCTCTCGGTTTCCGGAAAGATTTCAGCAATTAAATGCAAAATCACACTGTGTTTGTGGCTTTTACAGAAGCATATCTCATTGTTTATTAACCTCAGAGCTCACGATGGGTCTGGTCTGAAAGATTTACCGGTCAAAAGCCTTAGTGAGCATAAGTATGGAAGCTTTTTTCCACCATGAAATGAAAAATAAAGGTAATTGCGACTTTTTAGCTCACAATTCTGACTTTTGTGATTGTGAGTTATAAAGTCAGAATACAAAGACAAAATTAAGAGATATAAAGTCAGAATTGTGTGATATAAAGTCGGAATTGCGAGATATAAAGTCAGAAATGCGAGTTATAAAGTCAGAATTGCAAGTTATAAAGTCAGAATTGTGAGATATAAAGTCAGAATTGCTTGTTATAAAGTCAGAATTGCGAGATATAAAGTTAGAATTGCTTGTTATAAAGTCAGAATTATGAGATATAAAGTCAGAATTGCGAGATATAAAGTCAGAATTGCGAAATAAAGTCAGAATTGAGTTATGAAGTCAGAATTGTGTGATATAAAGTCAGAATTGAGATATAAAGTCAGAATTGCTTGTTATAAAGTCAGAATTGCTTGTTATAAAGTCAGAATTATGAGATATAAAGTCAGAATTGCGAGATATAAAGTCAGAATTGCGAAATAAAGTCAGAATTGAGTTATGAAGTCAGAATTGTGTGATATAAAGTCAGAATTGAGATATAAAGTCAGAATTGCTTGTTATAAAGTCAGAATTGCTTGTTATAAAGTCAGAATTATGAGATATAAAGTCAGAATTGCGAGTTATAAAGTCAGAATTGAGTTATGAAGTCAGAATTGCGAGATATAAAGTCAGAATTGCTTGTTATAAAGTCAGAATTATGAGATATAAAGTCAGAATTGCGAGATACAAAGTCAGAATTGCTTGTTATAAAGTCAGAATTGCGAGATATAAAGTTAGAATTGCTTGTTATAAAGTCAGAATTGCTTGTTATAAAGTCACAATTATGAGATATAAAGTCAGAATTGCGAGATATAAAGTCAGAATTGCGAGATATAAAGTCAGAATTGCGAAATAAAGTCAGAATTGAGTTATGAAGTCAGAATTGTGTGCTATAAAGTCAGAATTGAGATATAAAGTCAGAATTGCGAGATATAAAGTCAGAATTGCTTGTTATAAAGTCAGAATTGCTTGTTATAAAGTCAGAATTATGAGATATAAAGTCAGAATTGCGAGTTATAAAGTCAGAATTGAGTTATGAAGTCAGAATTGCGAGATATAAAGTCAGAATTGCTTGTTATAAAGTCAGAATTATGAGATATAAAGTCAGAATTGCGAGATACAAAGTCAGAATTGCTTGTTATAAAGTCAGAATTGCTTGTTATAAAGTCAGAATTATGAGATATAAAGTCAGAATTGCGAGATACAAAGTCAAAATTGTGAGATATAGTCAGAATTGCGAAATATAAAGTCAGAATTGAGTTATGAAGTCAGAATTGCGAGATATAAAGTCAGAATTGAGTTATGAAGTCAGAATTGCGAGTTATAAAGTCAGAATTATGAGATATAAAGTCAGAATTCCGAGATACAAAGTCAGAATTGCTTGTTATAAAGTCAGAATTGCTTGTTATAAAGTCAGAATTATGAGATATAAAGTCAGAATTGCGAGATACAAAGTCAGAATTGTGAGATATAGTCAGAATTGCGAAATATAAAGTCAGAATTGAGATATAAAGTCAGAATTGCGAAATATAAAGTCAGAATTGAGTTATGAAGTCAGAATTGCGAGTTATAAAGTCAGAATTATGAGATATAAAGTCAGAATTGCGAGATATAAAGTCAGAATAGCTTGTTACAAAGTCAGAATTGCTTGTTATAAAGTCAGAATTATGAGATATAAAGTCAGAATTGCGAGATATAAAGTCAGAATTGCGAAATATAAAGTCAGAATTGAGTTATGAAGTCAGAATTGCTTGTTATAAAGTCAGAATTATGAGATATAAAGTCAGAATTGCGAGATATAAAGTCAGAATTGCGAAATATAAAGTCAGAATTGAGTTATGAAGTCAGAATAGCTTGTTACAAAGTCAGAATTGCTTGTTATAAAGTCAGAATTATGAGATATAAAGTCAGAATTGTGAGATAAAAAGTCGCAATGACCTTTTTAATTTTTTTATTTAGTGGCTTCCATACATAAGAGACTTCTTTCGGAAACATTTAAAAATCTTAATTATTCCTAACTTTTGGCCAATAGTGTGTGTTATTGCTAAAAAAAAAAAAAAAAGTTACTTCTCCAGGAAGAAAATAATGATAATTTTCAGACACTTGTGCTCTACTCAACATAAAGAAAATCAACATACTCTACAGAAAATACATACTATATACTGCAAAAACAGCATGTATTGAATTGTCACATATACTGTAGTCGAGACAGGAAACTATTTATTTCTGGTCCAGTCAAGCTATCAAAACCACTTACAGCGATGATCTAATGAAACAAATAAAATCAAGAGTTGTCTGACTTTAAGAGCGACTGAAGACTGACTGAAATGGGTCGCACTATTGGACAGGGATGTGGAAGTTCACATGGTCAAATTAAATGAGATCTGACTTCCACCGATGTCGTCTGGGTCTCAGCGATGCTCAGGGTGAAATTAAAAGGGATTCTGGGATGTTTTCACAGTTCCTCCAAGGATCGACATAATAGATCCTCTTTAAAATAGGCCTATAAATAATCACCTAATTATTAAACGCAGTTTGAAGCAGAAATGTTTAAAAACCTAGTGTACTTTTTGTATTCTAATAAATTTGATTGTAATTTTCTCCTTGTATCCTTTTATTAAGGAAAAACACAGTATTTGATCAATTTAAAAAGTTTTTTGTTAATGCGCTTCAACTAAATTTTTCAACTCACCTCTCTCCCTCCTCGGCGGTGGACGTCTTCTCCTCCTGCTCCTGTGATGATGTGGTGCTGACGGCGCTGCGGGCGGGGCTGCTGTCGGCGGAGGCACTGGTCGTCGTAGCAGTGGGCGGAGCCATGTTGGTGTTCTGCTTGAGGGTTTGTAGTTTGGCGAGGGGGATGATGTCACAGCTGTGTGGGCGGTGCCAAACGGTGCGCTGGGTAGAAGCATTATAGTAGTAGAATCGGGACGTTTTGGAGTCGAAAAGCTCCCACCACTGGTCCTGTCCACTGCGTTTGATCCGCACACCCGCCGGGGCATCCCAAACACACTCGCCCGTGAGCAGGTTGGCGTACATGCGCTCCCGGGTGCGCGGCTCGATGATTTCCACCCATTCCAACCTAAACACACACAAACATACAGAAACATGCTTTATACTCTGTAATAATTAATTAATGAAGCACACAAAATCTGGAAAGAACATGTCTGGTCATATTTCTACTTTTTGAACAGTGAGAATTTTAGAATTCTAAAATAATTTATGAAAATTAAACATTTCTTTCTCTGAAAATTATTGTTGCTGTAAAGCAAAAAAAAAGTAAAGATATAAAAATGTGTAAATAATATATATATATATATATATATATATATATATAGTCAAACTAAAATGTATTCAGATACTTTGAACATTTCATTCATTAATACAGTTTATTCACTATAGTTTAAAAAATGGTAATAAAATATGACAAGCTTTTAAAATTAAACTGTGTCAGAAAAAATTAATCTTAATTATGTCAGATAACACTTAAGCAAAAAATGGTCATGAAGAATTTTTGGGTATAATATGTCACAGTTTATTTTATTTTGCTATCCTCACTTACATAAATGAACTTTAGTGTCCTGCACACACTAGTAAAAAAATATCAAAAATATCAAAAATGTCTGAATAATTTTTGGTTTGACTATATACACACACACACACACACACACACACACATATATATATACATATAGTCATATTTTTAGAATTAAGATTTTTTTTTTTTTTTTTTTTTTAGAGGAAATGTAATTTCTCTGAAATTACTGTAATATATATATTAATTACAGTAATGACAATCTAACAAAAACCATTAATAATAAGCAATAGAGAAAAGAATTTTAATGTCAGTTACAAGTTTTTTTGTTGCTTCAACAGTAATATTTTTAGAATTAAGACATTTTTATTTTTTTTCACTGAAATCCTGGTTTCTGTAAAACAAAAATAAAGATAATTGATCTAACTATGTATATTAAGATATATTTAAATATTGTCATTCCAAAACATCATAAATGTTCTTTATGCATACTCTTTCATTCATTCATTTTTTTTTTTTTAAATCTTAAAAATAAAAAATAAAAGCAAAATGAAAAAAATGTTTTCGAGTGTAATTTGACTCGGATATGTTTTTGTGAGATGCACCCGTATACAGAAAGAGAAAACCATGATGTCAGAGAGGACAGTCATGCAGGAGTCATCGTGATTTCTCATATGAGTCACGTATTACATTCAGGATGTTTCCTTACCAGCATCATCAGTGTGTGTGTGTGTGTGTGTGTGTGTGTGTATGTTTAGTTGGTAACGATGTTAGTCTGTTTGTACGGTGTGTGATATACAACATAAACATCAAACCAAATGCTTGTTTCATAAGATCATTTTGCATTTGTTTACATTTTCCATAATTTATTAGTCTGAATAAAACATTTAATAACATCTTAAAACTTAAATATAAAAACTAAAAAGATTTTGATATTTTTTAAGCGAATATGTTAGTGCTGAAGGTCTACATGTTCAAAACAGAAACAAAGACATTCCCCCTACAGCCCGTGTGTTTATCTGTGTTCAGGTTTTATTTTCATTGTGTGTGTGTGTGTGTGTGATAATCAGCTCCGTTAATCCCATAGTAAATTTCTTCTGATCCTATAATCAAATCTAATCTGCTCTAATCCAGGATAACCTGATCGCTCAAATCCTGCTGAAAGCATTTTTGGGAAGCTTGTCAGAGGGGATGCTGGGTAATTCGATCTGTCTGGATCTTCCATCTGAATGTGCTGAAGCATATGATCAGATTCCACTCCTCAGGATTTCAATATGTTCACCTAATGGATCTTCACATAAACGTGTTATTCAGGAAGTGCTTCGGCGTCTATTCATAAGAGAAGTGCTTGAGACTCAATTTTCTGGAGATCACGGTTACGTTCGACTGGAATGCAGTACTTGAGTACTAGATATACTGTACAGTGACAGCTATTTAAAAAAAAAAAGCGTGTGAAACCAAAAGGCACCAGCGTTGGAAAAAATTACTTTAAAAGTAATGCGTTTCAATATTGCGTTACTTCCTAAAAAAGTAACTAATTGCGATACTTAGTTACTTTTTATGGAAAGTAATGCGTTACATTTCTTTTGCATTACTTTTTCTCACCTGGACTGGGCTTGCTTGTTTGTTTTTTAATAACAAAAACTCCCCAAAGTTTTATTTTTGGCAAATGTAAAGGCCCTTTGACATCAGTAAGTTCAACACTCCAACTTCAGCAATAAAAACAAAAAAACTAAACACAAATGTGATATTTATCTAAAGTCATTTTTGCTTATTCCTATGGTTGAATTGGATTAGGGAAGGTCAACAGCAAAGACATTGGTTAATAAAGTGAGATTAAATCCATGAAGTATATTTATGTTATTTAACATGTTTAATTATTGCAGGTTTGCGTAATATTTGCGTATCACTGTTTTTATTCATTTTGAGGAATACTCAATCTGTTTTTGTGCAAGTGAGATGAGTAAATGCATGCTCACATTTAGGACACTGTTTTCAACTAAAAATGGAAAACTTTTTATGCGTTTTGGCAGTTCATTTACACGACAACTGCATTTTGGGGGCGTGAAAACGCAAGCTTTTGAAAATGGGTTTCAAAGTGCAAATTTTTGACAAACAATAGCCTTACCATGTAAACTACAAAAACGTGAATTTGTGAAAACGCGGTCCGTCGTGCGCATACGTATTACGTGTTCAGTCTTTAGGCGCGTAGTGTTTCTTTAAAAAGTGACTGCCATCTACTGGCCTGGCAGCAGAATACAGCGTTTTTAGTTGTTTTCACTGATCCGTGTGAACGGGGATCGTTTCACAAAACACAAAGTAAAAACGTTTCCGTTTTTAGTACACCGTTGTCATGTAAACGTACCCTTAGTTTACAACTACAATAAACAACGTTCACACTGCGCAGGAGAACTTTCCCTATAAATGGGAAAACAAAGTAACTTGCATTACTTATTTGAAGTAACTTAAAGTAATTTAAAATTACTTTACTAGTAACTTAAAAACGCAATCTGATTATGGAACTCGCGTTACTTGTAATTACTTGTAAATAAAATGTATCATGTTTTCCACAAAAATATGACTGTTTTCAGCACTGATAATAATCAGAAATGATTCTTGAGCAGCAAATCAGCATATTAGAATGATTTCTGAAGGATCATGTGACACTGAAGACTGGAGTAATGATGCTGAAAATTCAGCTTTGATCACAGGAATAAATTACATATTACTGTATATTCACATAAAATTTACAATTTTAAATTGGAATACTATTTCACAATTTTTACTGTACTTTTTAATCAAATAAATGCAGCCTTGGTGAGCAGAAGAGACTTCTTTCAAAAACATTTAAAGAATTTTACGAACCCCAAATTTTGAATAGTGTTTGAATTTTTAATCCAATTTTTGGTTTAAAAGTTTTGCCAATTAAATGATCAAGAAAGAGATATATGAATATGACCTCAATCATCACAGTGGAAGTGTAACGTCTAGTTAAGCACATTGCATTGTGGGACACATGATCTATTGAAGATCGTTTTCCCTTTGAATTAAGCTTATTTTTTCCGACCCCACTGACAAATATTTGCTCTTGTTTTAAAGCATTAACTCACTTCATTTTTCAGAAAACGAAACTTAATAATCTTATGTCGTTTTGCTTCTCAAGTAAATGTATCTTGATTTAAGAATGTTCAGATATTTGTGCTGGAAAACAAGACAAAAATACTTAAGAAGACGTTTATACAGTGTAGCCTGGAGTTTATTAAAAGGTAACATTAGTAATTGTTTAAACCCTCTCAATGTAATGTTTGATGAATGTGATCTTACGGGTGGAGTCGAGCAGATGCACTGCTATTGATTGACAGGCTTTCTGCTGCAGTGCCGTTAACAGCCTCCATCTGCAGCAATTACTGACCGCGCTTTACAAAGACGCCCTTTACAAGGTGCCACTAATCATGCAGCAGGATTTAAAGCTGTCACTCAAACACGCTGCCGCCATTCACCGAGCGGTCAAGACGACCACAAAATGCAGCAGGTGAAATCGCAGAGCCAATGTATATAATGCAGCACCTTCAACTGTGACAAATAACACAATTATTTATATCAGAAATGTGCCGTATGAGTACACTTATTTCAAAAGAGCATAAAAATGTTTTGCATTCTCAAAAATGACACTTTATCCTTCAGTCCAGATGCAGCTGCATTATTGTCTTCCTGAGACACACTGCAAAAATGATCTTCCTCAGTATTTTGTCTTGTTTTTCAGCACAAGTATCTAAAAATTCTTAAAGGCACAATATGTAAGATTTTTGGATTCAAATATCCAAAAACCGCTAGAACAGTGTTATATATTTTGTTGACTTGTGTACTTACATTATTACAAATGTTTCCAAGAATGTTTTAAATCCAGAGAAATAAGCAATTTTAACCAGAACACGGACCGTGTCCATGCGTCGTCTATCAATGACATCGTACCCGCGTTACCCTCGATTGCTGCTTTTATTTTGTAGAAATCATGGAAACACCAAAGATCCTTTATGTGTTTTTATTAGACAGGTGAGCAACTGTTTGGATACATTCATAGACAGAAAACTAATCATGTTATATAGCTCAACACAGTAAGTCTTATTGTTTAAATCTCATTTTCTTGATTTACCGCGAGTACCATGTTTTACCATGCCTAATATCGATCTAGCTCACTGAAGTGTGAAACAAGTGTCTCATAGCAGCCGCCGAGCGAATGCAGAGTAGCATTATAACAACTTTCAACACACAAATGTATCTAATATGATAAAACAGCGCTGCTTTACTCAACATATGCTTGACCAGAAGAAGCGGAAGCAGTCGTCTGCGGCATAATAAAAGTCCCGCTGCTCTCGAGACGTGTGTCGCGCTCGTCTCTCATTAGCAATCGCTCCAGCGGCCTCGTTTTGCTCCAACGGCTTTCAGCCACACCCTGCTTCATACTACAGTAATGTTAATAAATCTTTAATATATTAGTTCATCCATGAATATGATTTCTGTCTGAGCCCTGCCGGATTCTTTCGACCAGCTGTAGACGCGAAGACAACACCTCCCATGATTCCCATGAAAAGCTACGCCTTTGTTTTGAATAAGCGACCTCTAGCGGCCAAAAATAACATATTGTGCCTTTAAATCAAGATATTTACTTGAGAAGCAAAATGAGAGATATTAAGTCTTGTCTGAAAAAAAAAAAAAAAAAAAAACGTACAAAATTAAGCGAGTTTAAACTTAAGACGAGAAAAAAAATATCTGCAGATGGGGTCAGGAAAAAAAATATTATGGGAATAAATATTATTTTTCTTACCCCTTTGGCAAATATTTCTTAAGCATGAAGTCACTTAATTTTTATACATTTTTCATTAAACAAGACTTAGAGATGCACGAATACAAAATTTCTCCAATAGCCAATTATTATTCAGAATATTTGCAGATGCTGATACAGGAAAAAAATCTCTCCCAAATAATACTGCAAATTATACAGGAAACCCTCTCATTTAGTGCACTATAATATTAGATGTTAAAATTAACAACAGAGGTATTATATTCAACTGCTGTTTATTTTCATATATAATAATTACAATCAAAAACTGAAATGTTTATTCAGTTGCACATAAGGTAGTTTTCATAAGCAACTTGTCTTCATGACAAATTTATTCAAGCATACGTATATAATTAACAGTAAATAAGCTCCTCTCTAGTGTTTTTATAGCTAACTAACGAACTATAAACATCGGATAACTTTCCTGAGGTAAATGCAACGTTGTTCACAAGCTGTTTTACTGACATCTTTCCGCGGTTGAAACACTGATTAAGCGATTACATGAGACATATGATACTAATTTCGGAAAGTTGTACTGTATCTTTCAACATACCTTCTGATATTCATGCGTGTTTTCCGAGATACTACTTATTAAAGTGGAAGAAAAAACTCGCGCTGCCATTTGAACCAAAGACTGAGGCGCCACGGCGATCCGTCACGTCACATTTAAGAGCGCCAAAAAGCCATTTATTGTTTGACTTTCGTGATAAAATGGACAGAATTTGAAAGATGAGACTTTCTTACTTCTCAGAAGTAACAAAACACAAAGCTCTTTGCGATTATTGGATAGAATTCGCGCTACAAATACTGTTTGGTGTAGGAAAAAAACCGCGGACCTGGCAACCTTGTCTTAAACTACGGGTGATTCATAGGGTCAAATAGAGCTTGCTTTAACGTCACTATTTTTTAACTGTTAATGCGTTAAATCAAGTAAATATTGATTTTAGTATGTTTAGATATTTGTACTGGGAAAACAACACAAAAATACAGAGGAAGAACATTATTTTTTGCAGTGCAGAAGGTCAAAGGTCACATGGTGACCATCTTCTCATCAGTCTATTAACCTCTCCAGCTCCTTTTTATCCATTATTCTTTCTGTGACCTGGCCTTTACCTCTCTCACCGATTCTATATATAGAGATATCTTCATCTGTCCTTCATCTCTACAGATAAACCAGAGCACAGGGATTTAATGTGATGAAAATGCTCCGCAAATGACAATGAGAGTTTATCTGATAACAGGAGAAAGAGTTAAACACTGACTTGTGTCTTCAGGCTTCTACAGACTCATAAATCATCACTTAAGAGCCTCGTAGCAAACCTTCAAAGGTTTATACAGTATCGCTAAAAATCAATTTCTCTGTGTAGGATACAAGGGATTTTTACTTCTCTGCAACCCGACTGTTGCTCTTCACAGAAAATGAGAGAAAGAACAGGCAGAATTCGGAGAAAATGAAACAGAGAGAGAGAGAGATCCTCAGTGAAGTGAGACGGATGCTGGTATTACACCCATAATTCTCCATGTTCTTCACCTTGGCCGCAAACCTCATTTTAAAGACTGCACACTGTTATTAATGGTGTTCGCTTGAGTCGAGCATCACCTCAGCTCATACTCATGGTTATGGATTTAAACTGACCGCTCACACTAAGCATTAAATGCTTGTGCTACAGACATGAATGACATTTGTGAGCAACCGCCTTGCAAGCACCTAATAATGCCCTAGCAACCACCCAGAAATCCCTACTAACTGCATAGCAGCTTCCTAGCAACAATCTAGAAAATCCTAGAAACCATACAGCAACATTGTAGCAGCCACCCAGTAATCCCTAGTAACCACAGAGCAGGGCCCTAGCATCCACCCAGAATATCCTAGTAACAACATCCTAGCCACCACCCAGAATACCCTGGGAACTGAATAGCAACACCGTAGCAACAATCCAAAATTTCCCTAGTAACCTCAAAGCAACATCTAAGCACCCACTCAGAAATCCCTACTAACACCCTAGCAACAATCTAAAATATCATAGAAATCATACAGCAGAGTTGTAGCAGCCACTCAGTAACAACATAGCAATGCCCTAGCACCCACCCAGAATATCCTAGTAACAACATAGCAACATCCTAGCAACCACCCAGTATTCTCTAGTAACCTCAAAGCAGCATCCAAGCACCCACCCAGAAATCCCTAGTAACAGCCTCCTAGCAACCTCCCAGACTACCACAGGAACCGCAGAGAAACACCCTAGAAACTACCCAAAATTCCCTAGTAACCACCTAGCAACATTCTAGCAACCACTTAGAATATTCTAGCAACTGCATTGCAACGTCCTAGCAAGCACCTATAATTCCTTAGTTACCTCAAAGCAATTTCCAAGCACCCACACAGAAATCCCTAGTAGCTGCATAGCAACCTCTCAGAATACCCCAGTAACCTCATAGAAACACCCTAGAAACTAACCAGAATCCCATAGTAACCACTTAACAACATTCTAGCAACCACCTAGAATATTTTATTAACTGCAAGCACCAAGAATTTCCTAGTTACCTCATAAAAAACAACCAGAAATCAATGTCCTAGAATCCCAGAATACCTTAGTGACCACATAGCAACACCCTAGAAACTACCTAGAATTCCCAAGTAACCACTTGGCAACATTCTAGCAACCTCCCAGAACTCCCTAGCAACTGCATAGCAATGTCCTAGCAAGCAACTAAATTTCTCCAGTCAACTCATAGCAACATACCAGCAACCACCCAGAATACCTTAGTGACCACATAGCAACACCCTAGAAACAACCCAGAATACCTTAGTAACCACTTAGCAACATTCTAGCAACCACCCAGAATTCCCTATAACTGCCTTGTAGCATTGCCCTAGAAACTACCCAGAATTCCCTAGTAACCTTGTAGCAACACTCTAGCAACCACCCAGAATACCTTAGCAACCACATAACAACACCGTATAAAAACTACCCAGAATTCACTAGTAATGACTTAGAATTCCCTTATAATTGTATAGCAGCATTCTAACAACCACCAAGAATACCTTAGTGACCACATAGCAACGCCTTAGAAACCACCCAGAATACCTTAGTAACCACTTGGCAACATTCCAACAACCAGAATTCCCTAGTAACTGCATAGGAACATGTAAGCACCAATCCAAACACTTTAGTAACTGCATAGCAACTTCCTAGAACCAAATTCCCTAGTAACTTTGTAGCAACGTCCTAGCAACGACCCAGAATTCCCTTGTGACCATGTAGCAACATTCTAGCAACCATCCAGAATACCTTGGTAAGCGCATAGCAACACCCTATAAAACCTACCCAGAATTCACAAGTACCCTCATAGCAATGACCCAGAATTAACCCTAACACCCTAGAAACTACCCAGAATACCTTACTGACCACATAGCAACGCCCTAAACTCTGCCCAGAATACCTTAGAAACCACTTGGTAGCATTCTAGCAACTACCCAGAATTCCCTAGTAACCTTGTAGCAACGTTTGCACATTTGGGCTTAAAGCCCCTCTGCAGCAGGGCACATGTGTTTCTGTGAGTGTGTTTTCCGTTTATGTTCAGCCAGTGATAAAGGTGAAGAAGACAGGATAAAAGAAAGCGGGCAGCAGAGGAAGAGAGTGATGAGTCAATCAGGCCTGCCACCGCCATAAAAGTCAATTAGAAGAACGGACACTGACATCTCATTTCAAACAGAATTAATGGAGCAATCACTGTCCCAAACTCATGAAGTAAAATCTATTTATAGATCAAGATCAAAGAGAATCCAGAACTGAACGGTGAGCTGAACTTCACAGAGAAGAGGGTCGCAAAATACCACCAAAATTAATGAAAAAATAATAATTAACAGAAAATGGTTCTGAAAGGAGGTGCTAATAAACCTTCTGAAAATCTTGTTCACCCCCCTCAGGAGGTCAAATTAAATATTATCTGGGACTAAACTGAATGAAACTAAATATTACACTAAAAATGTGGTGTAGAATTTACTTTAAAACAATTTTTTGACTCAAAAATAATTACAAAGAAATGGCAAGTAACGCATTGAATTTTGACATTTTTAAACTACTTTTGAAAAGTATTTTATTGTTGAATGTGCTCCAAAAATCTTTGTTTTAACTAAATCATTTTTACAGAGTAGTTTGTGCTTATTTGTTAAATTTTAATTTCCTGCAAATCAAAGGAAAAGCAAAACAAAACAATAAAAATATAACAAAAACAATAACTTTGGTATAGACAGGTGTATTTATTTTCATTTAATTAATTGTATATTTTTATAATTTTAATATTAATTTAATTAATATTATTATTATTACTATAATCTAAAAAAAATTTACATTAAAGACTGAAATAGTATTTTATTGTAAAATGTACTCCAATAATCTTTGTTTTAACAACTTTGAAAAAGCATTTTTTACAGTGTAGTTTGTGCTTATTAATACAATTTTATTTCCTGTAAATTAAAGAAAAAATATATATAACCAAAAAAAAACAATAACTGGTGTATTTAGTTTAATTTAATTAATTGTATAACCTTTAATTTAATTATTATTGTTATTGCTATGAAAAATCATTGTTTACTGTGTAGTTTATGCTTATTGAAGGTCAAAATGAGAATTATGTGTTATTGCGAGTGGACCGTTTCTCTCAGCTCTCTTCCACAGACATAATCTGACACCTCGACCTACTGATCATCATTTATCCTAATAAAACTTCTCTCACCGCCTCAGATTCCTCAGATATGTGTCGCAGTAGCTCTACATTCACCCTGACCTTCACACAAGCTGAGAAACCTGGAGAAAACGGACAGATTCTTGATCCGCGTGTGTGACTGACAGTGAACAGACTGAATCTGAATTATAGCGCATATACAACAGAAACACATTTAGAGGTCGACCGTTACAGGTCTTTCAGTGGCTGGTGGAGATATCTGGTAAAACAATGGTGCTATATAGTGCTAGTACTGATATTCATGATATATGGATAATGCACATGCAGTCAATCATTATCTCAAAATAAACCACAGAAGGATCATCAGGAAGGGTCTTAATTAATTCACTTTGTAAAGGGTTTGTTTTGCAATAATGGCTGGCCGACTGTATGTGCATAAATATATATTTACTCAGAATTAACATGACTCATAAACAGAATATTTGCTTTGAAAGTGCAGTTAGGAACTGACACAATGAAAAGCGAAAGCATATACTGACCGAAATATCAGTCTTTTAGCATATTAGAAAGACTAAAGTAAGTGTGAACTGGTGACTGTAAGGCTGATTAATCAGTCAATATTTTAATATGGCCATTTTAATATTATTATCAGGTTCAGCCAATAACTGTTCCATGTTTTGGAGATTACCACAGAAGTTGTCATTGGATTACGTACATCTTTTTTTTTTTTTTGAATTTCGAGCTCATTTAGTTTCAGCGAATTGTGTCTTTTTTGCGATCATTAAAATGTATCACAAAAACATATACACATAAAATGGGGTACAAATGTCTGAACACATGATATTTATTTTCATTTGAAGGAGCTAGCTATATGCGGAATTCAGAAAACCTTGTTATTAGCGACACCGGTGGCCGTTAAGTGAACTGCAGCCAGCAACTTATTGCTCGTACTCGCACACGTAACATACAGGAGACTGAACGTGATTCAAGACCCTGATATACTCACGGCGAAGTTCTTTTTCAGTCTTTGCTTAGAAGTACAAAGAAGTTGGAAATATCTTTGCAGCGATATACTGTTAATGAACATCCAGACGCCGTCCACACTGCTGAGAGCAACGTTTAGATAAATATATAAATATGTGCGGCGCGCTTTCCTCTCAATAACAAAATAAACACAACAAAAATTTACCACTTTATTACAACTTCAATTCTTAATATAAAGCAGCTCTCCTATATGTACATGTTTTTACTCGTGTCTGACCTTGATGGACTGAACAGAAGAAATGAGCCAAAAAAGATTTCCATGTCAAAGAGTTTCAGAACCACACCCACCTATTACATCATCACCACAGACTAATGGTAGTTCGAAAGTGTTTTTCAGCCTTTTCTGGAAAGTTCGCATTGGAAAGCAGTTTCGAACCCCAGAAACAAACTCCAAAGGACTTCATTTTGGCTTGTTTTTGTTCGAAGTTTGTTTGCTTTTACTGAGGTGGACATTATTATCTGTCCATTACATCATCTGTCCTAAAATTACATTGCTGTGTAACTAAGTTTTATTAGTTGTGTTTGCTAAGTCAATCACTTTTACTATTGCTCTCATTCTTTGGGTTAACGATTTACACAAATCACAAAGCCATTATAATCTTGCATCTAATGTAATTTTTGTTACTCGCTCCTTCTCTGATGTGACTTAGACTTTGTGGTCTATTGTGTAATATTAACTATAGCAAACTTTTAGCACTGACTCCATGCAAATTGTCAGTGCATTAGCGAATTCAAAGATCAGTTGCAGGTGAACAGAAAATACAGCTGATCTCATTCTCCCATGACTTTGCTTTTACACACCCCAAATAATCTGTCCGCTGAGATTTGGACAATACTGTAACAAAATTTTCTGGAAATGTACATGTTAATTATTTCTCACTGCATCCTGTGGGATTACTGATTCACTTTCAAGTAATCCCACACAAACATGCAGGCCATTGGCTGTCTGACGGCTCCAGCACCGCGCAGCCCTTAGCAACTGCAGGCATGATTGACAGGAGGATTCACCACGGCCCGAGAAACACCCAAAGTCCTGAGGGAGGCTCATTTTTATCAGCTATTCTGATTTCACATGTTATTTCTCCATCTTGGCATTGCATTGGTCTGCAGACACCCTAACAACTAAGACAAATGTTCATCTTGTGCACCGATGCTTCAATATTGTCTATACCAAGAGTCACATGATCAATGTCTCATTCACTTACATTTGATTAGAAATAGTCCACTCTCAGCAGAATTGAGATGTTGAGATGTTCGCTAACAGTAAACCAATGAAAAGTTATTTCCAACTTCTTTTTACCCCTACATAGGGGTCAAACGGATCGTAGTTGATCTGTGATCTGTACAAATGCGGTGCGGCACGCATGTGATTCGAGGATAAATTGCAAAGTTTAACCATCATAGAGTGAAAGTTTAAAATTTGCATGTGTTTTGTCTTGCCAATTTAAACATTCAAGCGATTTTAAACCATTCAAGTGCGAAGATGCGAAAGAGAACTTAATTCAGTACTCGAGCGAGTTTCAAATACGAGTTTCTTAAACAAACACATACACACAAAATTATGTGAAAATACCGGTCTCGACAAGTATTCACAGTAGGTTATGTCTTAAGTAGTGCTGTCAAAATTAGCATGTTAACGCATGCGATTAATTTTTTAACGCATTAATAATATTTAACACAATTAACACAGCATCTGTTTTTTCTGTCATAATTTGGCTAGCGTTACATTATATGATCACGTTCTTATTCACGCAAATGCTTTTAAAGGTGCAATATGTAAAATTTTCTGTCCGCTAGAGGTCGCTAGAGGCCTATTCAAAACAAAGGTGTAGTTTGATGATGCCAAGTTTGAGAGCGGAATCTTGGGACATGTGGTCTTCACCTCACAGCCGGTGCAAAAGAATAGGGATAGGACTCGGGCAGAAATCATGTTCATGGATGCGATTATAAACGTTATTGTAGTATGAAGCAGAGCAGGACTGAGTGTTGTGGGAGCTGAACGAGGACGCTGGAGCGATTGCGCAACACACGCCTCACGAGCAGCGGGACTTTTATTATGACACAGTCGCTGGCGCTGCTTCCACTTTTCCGGTCATGAGTATGAGGTAACACAGCTCTGTTTATCATATTAGATACATTTGAGTGTGTTGAAAATGATGTTATAACGTTACTCTGTGCGTTCGCTCGGCGGCTGCTGTGAGACACTGTTACACACTGCAGTAAACTAGATCGATTTTAGAATATCATATTAAATGCTGGATGGCTTGTGTTGATAAATGGCATGCAATTAATTTTAAAACATTGTATGATGGAGAAAATTCTGTATAACTGTTACTAAAAATAAAGCTGCATCTGATTATGACAAAATAGTGTTTTTCTCTGAGGCATGGTAAAGCATGGTACTCGCAAAAAATCAAGAAAATTAGATTTAAACAATAAGACTAAACGTGTTGAGCTATATAACAATAATTAGTTTTCTGTCTATAAATATCAAAACAGTTGTTCCCTTGTCTATTAAAACATGTAATATATTAAAGCGTCTTTGGCGTTTCCATGGTTTCTACAAAATAAAACCGGAAACCGAGGGTAACGCGGGTATGACGCAATTGACAGGCGACTCCTCACACGTCCCGGAGCCTTGGTTAAAATTGCAGTTTTCTCACGATTTACAAATAGTTGGAAACATATGGGATATTGTAAGTACTCAAGTGATCAAAACATACAACACTGGCCTAGTGGTTTTTGGATATTTTACTGCAAAATTCTTACATATTGCACCTTTAAATCATTCTACTAGCAATTTCTGAGTGCAAATTGTTTCAAAGTAAATCCTAGTGTGCCTGATATGAAATCATAGAGAAATGTCCACACAGCGAAACAACACATGCAATGCCTAGTTAAACTCTCATGTGTTGGACTGGAGACAAATGTTTGAATTGTCTGGCTGCAAACGTGCCATTTGAGGTCTGAAAATAGCGCTTATCAAGGGGCTCCTGCTTTGAGCATCTGTCCGAAAAATACAACTGTCCAAATAAGCATTTCGATCATATTCTGAATGTTAAAGCTGCTATATATATTAAACACACATGCGCACACACACGCTACAGTTGTCTGATTGTATATTCCACGTCCTGATGTACAAATGGCTCTTCCATTCCTGTATTTCTCACAGAGTGTCTGTCCTCCGGTTGTCTTTTCCTGACAGCGCTTCGAGAAATATCTTTAAAGGCCACAAGCCATTTTTGGCATACGTGACATTTTGCAAAGATTCATTAGCCATACAGCTGTTTTGGATGTCTAGACTCTACATTTACAATGACGGATTTTGTGAGAACAGAACACGGAAAGTGCAGGTTATCAGGGAATGATGATGTGATAATTACTGTGAATTTGACATGAATTAATAAATATTCAAATGACTTGCGTTACCCTGGTGCAATTAAACTGGTGAGCAGCACTTACATGATTTGAGGAATCTTTCATGCCTGAAGAACAAACACGAGTTATCTATCTATCTACCTACCTATCTATAAATATCTATGAATATCTATCTATCTGTCTCTTCATCACGGCACCTGTTAGTGGGTGGGATATATTAGGCAGCAAGTGAACATTTTGTCCTCAAAGTTGATGTGTTAGAAGCAGGAAAAATGGGCAAGCGTAAGGATTTGAGTGAGTTTGACAAGGGCCAAATTGTGATGGCTAGATGACTGGGTCAGAGCATCTCCAAAACTGCAGCTCTTGTGGGGTGTTCCCGGTCTGCAGTGGTCAGTATCTATCAAAAGTGGTCCGAGGAAGGAACAGTGGTGAACCGATGACAGGGTCATGAGCGGACAAGGCTCATTGATATCTGGCCCATGTCCCGATCCAACAGACGAGCTACTGAAGCTCAAATTGCTCAAGAAGTTAATGCTGGTTCTGATAGAAAGGTGTCAGAATACACAGTGCATCACAGTTTGTTGCGTATGGAGCTGCATAGACACAGACCAGTCAGGGTGCCCATGCTGACCCCTGTCCACCGCCGAAAGCGCCAACAGTGGACACGTGAGCATCAGAACTGGACCACGGAGCAATGGAAGACGGTGGCCTGGTCTGATGAATCACGTTTTCTTTTACACCACGTGGATGGCCGGGTGCGTCTGCGTCTCTTACCTGGGGAACACATGGCACCAGGATGCACTATGGGAAGAAGGCAAGCCGGCGGAAGCAGTATGATGCTTTGAGCAATGTTCTGCTGGGAAACCTTGGGTCCTGCCATCCATGTGGATGTTACTTTGACACGTACCACCTACCTAAGCATTGCTGCAGACCATGTACACCCTTTCATGGAAACGGTATTCCCTGGTGGCTGTGGCCTCTTTCAGCAGGATAATGCTCCTGACACAAAGCAAAAATGGTTCAGGAATGGTTTGAGGAGCACAACAACGAGTTTGAGGTGTTGACTTGGCCTCCAAATTCCCCAGATCTCAATCCAATCGAGCATCTGTGGGATGTGCTGAACAAACAAGTCCGATCCATGGAGGCTCCACCTCGCAACTTACAGGACTTAAAGGATCTGCTGCTAACATCTTGGTGTCAGATACCACAGCACACCTTCAGGGGTCTAGAGGAGTCCATGCCTCGACGGGTCAGGGCTTTAAATGTGGACCAACACAATATTAGGAAGGTGCTCATAATGTTATGCCTGATCGGTGTATACATTATATATATATATATATATATATACAAACATTCTGCCAATAAGGAGTGGTTCAAATAAATGGGCCTACATGTAGTTTGGATGCTGCCTTACAAGGTATCTGTTTGTTTCAGAACAGAGCTATAACGTCATCTATGTTTTATTGAACCGCGGGGCAACTGTATCCGTGACTCATTTTAGAGGTCTGGAAATTTTGGGCTATTTGGGTTTTTGGGTCAGTCTTATTGGTCAAGAAATCATGGTCTGCAGTCCTGCACACACACACACACACACACACACACATACTGATTTCTTATGGTTCACTACGTACAGAATTCCGAACATTCCAAGCATTGTAAAATTATTCCCCCACAGACTCCCTGGAACCTTCTGTCATTCACACACACACACACACACACACACACACACGGCCTATAGAGACGTTAACACCCTTCCCCCTGCTCATGGATTCACACATCTCAAACAAACCACCTGCTCCATTATTTCAAACACACACACACACACACACACACACACCAAAATATGAAAGGAAATCCAACATTTTGAGTGATCTGACCTTGAAATGCATCTGGAAAACGATGGAAGTGTCAATGTGCGAAACATGAAGGGAAGGTGTGTGTGTGTGTGTGTTAGTGTGAAATCGTTGACTAAAATCCATCCTGATTGAGCCTCTTATTTCCACAAAATAATTCATTTCATAAGCGCGTGTTTAAGTGAATCACACTCTCTCTGCTTTCAGGTTTTCAAAAACGAGCTGATTATGTAGACACACGCATAAAAACTGCAAACACATCCTGCGGCGCTCCTTCACAAAGAAACTTTCATGCCTTTCTGAAAGTTAGCGAGCTTCCTAATGAGATGCTCTTGACACAAAGATCCCAGCAGGCAACACTATTACGCTGCTTCTAAACCTTATTTTAGTCGAGTTTTAACACAGATTCACATGTGTCCTTGTGAAGAAGGCAATCCCATAATGCACTGCAACAACTCATTATCAAAATGTAGATTACAAACATACTTATACTTCATTCAATACTCAAAAGTACAAAAATAATTGCCCAATATTTGCAGGTTGTCTTTATGCTTATGTATCACATTTTTGGTTAATGTCATGTTCATGTCAAACTGAAATCAATTGAGTCGCGTCTCACGGGTGCTTCATATGAACAGCGCTATTTTGCATGACTAATGAATATAATATGATTATTCTCTGTAATATTGTGTCATACAAACTAATGCATCTAGCTGTAGTGCATTAACTCCAACTAAAACTATTAAACTTTTCGACAATTGAAATAAAACTATAAAATATAAATATAAATATCAGATAAAAAAATAAAAAACGTAAATGAAAATTTGTCAACTAACTGAAAGCTGAAGTACTAAATAAATAAATTAATTAATTAATTAATTAAAACTAAAACAAAAAAATAAAGCTAAATAGAAATATTAAAAAATAAATAAATAAATGACAAAAGCATATAAAATTACTAAAATATGAAACTAAAAAATAAAGCTAAATAAATATTAAAAAACACATTTAAAAAAAATAAAGCTAAACAGAAATATTTAAAAACTAATAAAAATGACAAAAGTACATAAAATTACTAAAATATAAAACAAAAATAAATCTAAATAGAAATATTAAAAAACTAAAAATGACAAAAGCACAAAATTACTAAAATATAAAGCAAAAATAAAGCTAAATAGAAATATTAAAAAACTAATAAAAATGACAAAAGTACATAAAATTACTAAAATAAAAAATATAAATATAAATAAAAATATTTAAAAAAACGAAAATAAAAATGACAAAAGCGCATAAAATTACTAAAATATAAAGCATAAATAAAGTTAAATAGAAATATTTAAAAAACAAATAAAATGACAAAAGTACATAAAATTACTAAAATAAAAAATAAATCTAAATAGATATATTAAAAAAAATTTTAAAAAAAATGAAAAAACCTAATAAAATAAATAAAATATAAAGCAAAAACAAAGCTAAATAGAAATTATATATATATATATAAACCAAAATAAAAATGACAAACGCACATAAAATTACTAAAATAAAAAACTAAAATAAAGCTAAATAGAAATATTAAAAAACAAATAAAAATGACAAAATACATAAAAGTACTAAAATGTAAAACTAAAATAAAGCTAAATAGAAATATTTAAAAAAAAAACAAATAAAAATGACAAAAACACAAAATTACTAAAATATATAACAAAAATAAAGATAAACAGAAATATCAAAAACTAATATAAATGACAAAAGCACATCAAATTATTAAATAAAAAAATGAAAATAAAGCTAAATAGAAATATTAAAAAACTAAAACAAAAATGACAAAAGCACATAAAATTACTAAAATATAAAGCAAAAATAAAGCTAAATAGAAATATAAAAAAAACTAATAAAAATGACAAAAGCACATAAAATTACTAAAACTTAAATTAAAACGAAATCTGACAGTATAAAAATAAAAGCTAATTCAAAATAATAATAAATACTATAACAGTAAATAAATACTAAAATGACGCTGAGCTGTACAGCCGATTACAGTAAGTTTTATGCAACACATTCAAAGACGGAAATGTTTGCTCACTAATTCCCATCAACACTTAAACGAGCACACACACACACACACACTCAAGGTGGCTCCTAAAAATAGCAACCCATCAGATTGTGTGTGTGGGAGTGTGTGTGTGGGTTGTGTGACCTCACAGTTAAGGCTAGTTCTATAGACATCAGCATCAGAGCAATCCGCCCCACCAGACAAAGCCATCCCGGCAACAGTATCCTAGCAACCACAGCCTCTGCAATTCCATGACCCCCATATTCCACATCTGTAGATCGGTGAGGACACACACACACACACACACACACACACACACACACACACACACACACACACAGGTATTCTAATAAGGCAAGCAGCGGTCCAAGCTTCAGCTGCTTTGGCGCTCTGATACACACGCCAAACACAGAGGAATTGCAGCGTCTCCCACTCACATACACACACCGTCTCATCCGTTCTCCAGGCGTCTCTTTCTCTGTCTGGCACTCTTTGCTCTTCTCCCATCACTGTCACTTTGAGTCTATAGCTGTGCGAGTCGGACTATCTCGCGCTTATCTGTGTGACAAGACTTTGAATGTAAGAGCTTGCAACTTTTCTTGCTTGAGGGGGAAAAACATAAAACGAGAGGATTGAATTGCTTCAAATTTCAGTTCCACATTTTCCAGAGCACACCGAAAACAATTTAACAAGTACAGATATTGAACCAAGTCCACTTTGCACTTTTCTCTAATTTGTGGTGAAATTGAGCTGCTTTTTTTTTCTCCACGATACACATTATTTCATCAAATGCATCATTAGTCTGGTTGGTTTTTCTCCAACACTCTTTACTTAACACGGACAATCTGGCATGAGCGTCTGTCTGCTGATCTGCAATCTTTCTTGCTGTAATCTGCATATTTTGCATGAGTCATAATAATCAGGCGGCTCGTTATCTCCTCGGGTTTTATTTGAAGTCACTACAGCCTCCGTATCGTCTGTCAGATCAAGAGCACATTAATTACTGACACTTGGACGAATTACATCACGCATTTTTATGTTGAGACTTTCCCTTCCAAAACGTCCCGTGGTTCAGTCTGGCATCAGACATCATGTTTCCTGCATTAATCTGGATTAATAATTAATTCATGCTGTCGCTCTGTGGATGCCCTCACCTCTTGACCGATATATGGGTCGATTTCATGAAGAAGAGACGGGTTAATATTTCACCCCAAAACCAAAAGAAAAAATTATAATTTATATTTTGTTTAAAGAACTATTTTAGTACCATTAAGCTATTTTGTGATAATATTTTATGAAAATTAAGTGCATTCAACCCCAAATTGTCATTACCGTAATGCAATAATATAATAATAATCACATTCTCATGACTGAAATAATCTAAAGAAAATGATTGTGTGGAAATGAGAAATCAATTTTTCCTTGAGCATTTGATATATAAAAGGTCATCGTACTATAAGAATATCCTGTAAGTTTCCGAACTGAAAACTTCCTTGTTAGTCCAATAAAAGCTTTTATTGACACCAGACCCAGCGAATGACTAATGTCATAAATAGGTGAAACTCCGCCTCCACGGAAGAAATCAACGCATACTTCATCATTGCAACATTAGCCCCGCCCACTGGTGTGTTAGTGAGATGAGGAGGAGAGAAGAGCGATACAGGACTAAAATAACATTACCTTTCAAAGGATCCTAATGCAGGAATATGATTATTTATTTTCAACAATGTGAATGTCTCAGTTGAGCTTTATTTATTTGTATTGATATTAATGATTCATGTACAGTCAGATGTTCTTTGTCTGTGTGTCAGTAAATCAAACCAGTGACTAAACGCTCAACTTCACGCTGTTTCTCTTAGTAGATGAGAATAATCTGTATGGTGATTAAATTATATATAAAAAGAAATCAAAGAACGCTCCCTTTACAATCGCTGGAGCTGTCAATCAAACAGCGAGAGTTTATCAGTGACTGAGTTCTGGACTCGCACCAAAACTCCTGTTTTATTCAACAAATCTCTTAGTTACATTGAGTTTGCACTGTTAGTTACGATGAAAGCATTCGTTAGTGTGCAGAAATTGACGAGATCACTGCTTTCATGAGCTCAAGCTACAATGTTTATCACTGCAACCTTTCATGCCGCAATCTAAATATAATGCCATAGATCTAAATGTAATGCAGCACTTTTCACGATTAGTTAACCTTGAGAGCTGTAATAGTAAAAACATGCTAAAAGTTTTCGAGAGAGTAATACTTAGCTATTTCATATGCAAAGATGTTAGCCAATCACAACAGTGGGCGTTTCCACTGAAGTCTCACAGCAGACACGCCCCTTAAAACAGAGCGTTCAAATCAGAGGCAAAAATCAGGGCAGGAAAAATGCCTTTTATTTCTAAATTATGACAATTTGTGATGTAAAAATCATACTAACATTATAAGTGCACCCCAGGAAACATTATAAAACAATAAAACAACGCAGTTCATGACCCCTTTAATTCAATAAAATAAATACTAAAATGATGTATAGTTGTAAATATATTTTACTATTTAAATAATATATATATTTTTCCACATTTGTTTTTGTTTTGTTTTTTAAATTACAGTAATGAGAATTTGGGGGAGGGGTTAATGTATATAATTCTCATTGCTGTAATGCAATAATAATAATAATGAAATCAAATAATAAACAAAATCATTTTGTCTGGAAACATTTTTTTTATTAAATCAGCATAACTTAAATTCATTAAAATAATTACTAAAATTACATAAAATTACAAATATACTTTGCTATTTATATATAATATATATAATATTTTCACTTTGCATTACAGTAATGAGAATTTGGGGTAATGAGAATATATATATAAATTCTCATTACTGTAATGCAAAAAAGTGAAAATATTTTTTAAGAAATATCTATATAAATACGTAGATATTAAAAACAAATATATATATATATATTTGTTTTTAATATCTACGTATTTATATAGATATTTCTTTTTAATGACCCTACATTTATGATTAAACTATCAAAATATGAGGAAAGTATTTTATTTTTTTTTTTTTAAATATTTTAAATATGGGTAAAAAACAAAACACTAAACTTGGTTCAGGTGTTTATCTGACAAAATTATTTGGCAAAAAAAGTTTTATTTTACTATGCAAAATAAAATGCATAAAACCCAAAAAGATCAAGTGAAAAAAAAAAAGCATACATCAGTTATTAATGTTTCATTGGTTCTCTTGTTTTTGCATGTGTTCATAATTTCTTTGTATGACAGCCTGGCTAAAAATTATGTCCGCACAATTTGGCATGTTTCATTGCATTATCATCACAAATAAAACAATTGACTTCAAGCACAACTACGCAACATAAATAAATAAATATTTAAATATATATATATATACACATTGTGAGATTTACCCATAATCTATAAACTAAAAACCGCCTGAGTTGGGATAACAGACATCTAGTTCACTTGACCTTACCTACTTCTCTAAATAATGTTTTGTAGCTTTCATTTTTCATTTAGTTTCATATCTTATATGCTAATCTATAAGTATGCATTACAAATGAGCATGTAGGGGCCGGTCTATTTAAACATCATTAGTGTGATGGAGTGTCTTCATTTGACCTTGCTGAGAAATCTTTCAAAGCACCAGCGGCAGATGACCAGAAGTCATCTGTAAAATTACGCTTATTATCATCATTTTACCGTGACATGCTTGGGTAAACCACCGCTTTATACGAGACAGATCTGTTTTAAGACAGATAGCTCACTTTACATCATCTAAATTATAATGAACAACGAAAACTTCATATAATCAAAAGCTTCGTAGGTAAAAAATGTGAAATTCACTGTCACTCTGATGCACCGAATCTAGCAAGATTCCTTTACCAGCTAGACCAGAATGCAACGCTCCACGTGCCCCTTCTGTAGTGCTGCTCAAACACACTGTGTAATGGGTCGGTCAAGCATGTTTAACAGGGCAGATCGATTCAAATCTCATAGTGTGACTGCCGGTGGCGACCGAAGCACAACAACAGCTTTTCCGACAACAGCGTATTGGTCCTCGTGTGTGATGAAGCTGGAGGGTCAACAGGTTCCTCTTCCTCATTCATTCCAACAGTGTTCCAAACGTTTTTGAGGCAAACCTGTGCATCTTTACCTCTGGAAGTTGCATATTAATTCAGAACTGAACGGAGTTGCAATTTATGCAATTGCTTTCTAATTTTTGTGCAATATGCATCAAATGGAGGGTTTGTTATTGTTAACTACAAATAGTAAACATTGGTTGTTTTTTTTCCCATAAGTCACACGGGTATATTTGTAGCAATAGCCAACAATACAGTGTATGGGTCAAAATTATCGATTTTTCTTTTATGCCAAAAATCATTAGGATATTAAGTAAAGATCATGTTCCATGAAGACATTTTGTAAATTTCCTACCGTAAATATATCAAAAATATGGATATGCATTGCTAAGGACTTCATTTGGACAGCTTTAAAGGCGATTTTCTCAATATTTTGATTTTTTTGCATCCTCAGATTCCAGATTTTCAAATAGTTATTTATTTATGCAGCTTTCAGATGATGTGTAAATCTCAATTTCAAAAAATTGACCCTTATGACTGGTTTTGGGGTCACATAAACAACTGAAAATTAAAAATGCTGCATTGGCAACTAACTGAAATAAAAAGGTCATGGACTAAACTAAAATAACTAAAACTAAAACTAAACTAAACAACTAAAACTGAAATTAAAATTTAAATCAGTTCTTTTTAGTGAATCAAAAAGAAAACCCTAAAAATACTCAAATTAAAACGAAAACTGAAAATATAAAAATTAAAGCTAATTTAAAATATTTAAGTGGCCCTCTCATGCTATCAGATATACATCCAATGTCAAAAACACTTCAATTTTCTCATAATATACATTAAACATCACCTTATTTCACAAAGAGTCTATAAACGATTCGTTCAAAGAGTCGGTTTCTCTAAACCCCTCCTTTCCGAGAGCCTGCTCTGCTCTGATTGGTCAGACGGCCCAGTCTGTTGTGATTGGTCGACTGCTTACAGTGCGTGTCGGAAACAAAACTCCTATTACCATCTGAATTTCAGCTCTTTCTCAGTTCTTGATACACAGCCATACGAACAGTAAAGATGGCGTCAGTTTTACCGTATCAATTCGAGTTCAAGTCCTCGTCCTCTCAGTACTGAAAACAGCATCTTCTCAACATGTCAACAACACGAATCAAGCTACAACTACAGTGTTTGAGGGCGGGGCAAAGGAGGCGCTGTTCAGCCAATGAAGATCATAGGCTGGCATTATGCAAATTTGTTACATTGTTATGTAGGTTTGTAAGACTGGAATTGGTGACGACTCGTTTCGGTAGTTCAGAATCGATTCTTTCTTTTAGGAGAAAATAACTTTATTAGTCGTGCACTTTGATCTTTAAAACTTTTTTACGTTCACAAACAGCTATAACACACTACATGAAAGGTAATATTCGAAAAAGCATAATGGGGCACTTTAATAAACAGTACTGAAATATCTCTGCTGACGCTGTGAGATGAAGGCTAGCAGGTGTGTGTCAGCACCTGTGCACACTGTGTTTTGAATGCCACGGCCACAACACAATGACATTCACACTGACCACAGGGTAAACACCAGCGTTTGGGCCTGTGCTGTCTGACTCAACGAGGACGAGGACGGAACGAAACACGCCTGCGCTCCACCCGGCTGTGGTTTCATCCATTTACACACCCAACCTCTTCCTGCCTCCACATCTAGAGCAAATCTGAAACATCATACGCCTCTCTCTGAGGCACACTAGGGCTGGGAATCTGTACGGATTTCTCAATACAATTCACAAGCTCTCCATTTGATTCTTCATTTTCTGGAACTATTACTTCTATACATAAATATTGATGTTTTTAGTAAAATATTCCGTCACTCAAAGTAATGATAACTAAAGTTCACAATCAATGAAGGATTCGTCAGCCTGATTCATACAGTGACTCCTAAGTTAATGAGTCTTTTGAATGATATATTAAAAGGACTGGCTCACAAGAGTCATTTGTTCATGAATTAGACTACACTGGTTGCACTGTATGTTTTTGATTTACTAAGAAGAACCAAATTTAAAAGAGTCATTTGTTCGGCAATTGGACTAGACTGGCTGCGTTGTATGTTTTTGATTCACTAAGAAGAACCAAATTTAAAAGAGTCATTTGTTTGGGAATTGGATTACACTGGTTGCACTGTATGTTTTTGATTCACTAAAAAGAACTGATTTAAAAGAGTCATTTGTTTAGGAATTGGACTACACCGGTTGAGAAGTATATTTTTGATTCATTAAAAAGAACCGATTTAAAAGAGTTGCTTGTTCATGAATTGGTCTACTTTGGTTGAGCAGTATGTTTCTGATTCACTTAACAAAACACATATTTAAAAGAGTCATTTGTTCATGAATTGGATAAGACTGGTTGCACTGTATGTTTTTGATTCACTAAAAAGAACGAATTTAAAAGAGTCGCTTGTTCATGAATTGGTCTACACTGGTTGAGCAGTATGTTTTTGATTCACTTAACAAAACCCATATTTAAAAGAGTCATCTGTTCATGAATTGGACTAGACTGGCTGCGTTGTATGTTTTTGATTCACTAAGAAGAACCAATTTAAAAGAGTCATTTGTTCGGGAATTGGATTAGACTGGTTGCGTTTTTTGATTCACTAAAAAGAACCGATTTAAAAGAGTCACTTGTTCATGAATTGTACTACACTGGTTGAGCAGTATATTTTTGATTCACTTAGAAGAACCAAAATAAAAGAGTCATTTGTTCATGAACTGAACAACAGCGTCATGCTGTATGTTATTGTGTGCATCCTGTGAGGACAGTTCAATATGCATCAAAATGTGCATGCAAGCTTGATTTTGTGCATTTTCTGAAATGCGCAATTCATATTTGTTCAACAATTCGCTAACTTCCGCCACTGAATTACATCCAATCAAATGCCCTCTCTCCAAAGCCCCGCCCTCCAAAGACATGTGAGCCAACCTGATGACACTAGAGTGCATTAGTTCCCGCCCACTTTTTCAGCAGCGTTGATTCTGGTGTCACGAGAAATCGAGTCCCCCCCCCCCAAGGAATCAGGTCTCCTTTAAGACCCAGGCGGTAATGCCCAATCAGAAGTTGTTATCGTGACGTCTTGACTAATTATAACATATTTCACTATTGTATAAAGTTTACTACATTAAGTGCATAAACAACATGCTTGAAATATAACATGAATGCATATGTATTGCATAATAAAACAAACTCGAAACAGATATTGGAAGCAAAAAACACCTAATATAATATAAGCTAGCTAAGCTAGCAGGCTAATCGGGTATATGTATGCTATACTAGTACATAAGCTAACTAAAAAACTTGATTTCACAATCTAAAGCTTCAGTTATATACTAGTATATGAATCATGTAATTTAAAAGACATTAATGGTCATTATAATGCATTTTAAACAATATAAATCATAACGTGATTTTGCAGGAATTATAATCAGGCGCTAAAAATATTACCCATTAAAAGCCCGTTGAACCAATGGGATCACCCGATTTCTGGGGGGACTCGATTTCTCACCACACCGGAAGTATTTAGATTACATAATTCGCAGTGTTTAATGGGAGTGGGTGGAGCTAAAAAAGCTAATTTGGCGCAACTTGCTTGTCGCGATGCTCCGATTGGTGGAGATTTCTTCACAAAATCATGGAATAATGTCGTTTTTCACCAGGAATTCCGCTGTTAAACAAGGTTATTTTAAAATTAAATTAAATTATGCGGGCTAATGGCTTCAACTGGCTCACAGTATCTGTCTTTAAAGTTTTATAAGTTATAGTTAAAAATCAATTACCCTGTGGAGAAAATGACTGGGATTTTTACTTCCTGAACCAGACTAAACACGAAAAATAATACAGGCGTTCAGCGTTTAAGATCGAATACGTTTTCTGATTGGTAAAAAACGAGATGGGTGTGATATTTCATATATACAGTGTTATATATATATTTACACACATACACACACGCAGAGGGTGCATTCGTTTCATGGCCAATGCTTTGTTTGATAAACACAAGGAGGTTTCCAATAAAAATGACACTTCACATTTCCACATGGATCGCTGACTTCCTCAACACTAACCATGAATAATTAAATAGCACAAGACTCGCGGGCACGGGCGACGCTGGATAACGCATCGAGGGTCGCGTGCCGCAGGTGTCTGCATCCCTGTCATGACATTTTGCTTAAAATAGGATGCTGCGCGTCCTCGCATTGCATCGCCCCACCGTGCGCGCGCCTCGGGGGGATGCGTTCGCTAGGTGCGTGTCCGCGTCTTTACGGAGGAATGACAGAAAATCAACAATGAACCGGTGCAGGGATCAGCTCGGAGCTCCTAAGCGCCGGCTCATGGGTGTGGAGGGTGTCATGCACGAGCCGGGCTGAACCGGCAGGCAAACACACATCGTATTTAAGTGATGCAAATGATGCCGCCGATGGGTGACCATCGTCTCGCGCCCGTCACCTCCATCGCGATCACCAAATCACCGCATTTCATTGCACAAGCGAAACTGTAAGGGTGATGCGGATGAGCGCGCGTCATGTTTACCTCTCAGCCATGGTGCCTCTTGTTCCCGCTTTAACACGCAGTGAAAGTAATCCACAGGACGCCAGTCATGGTGATAGAGGCTCCGCCACAGCCGCCGCAGTAAAAGCGAATGAACGAGTATCTGGAGCACGCGCTGTCCGCCCGCGTCTCCGTCACCACCGACAACCTGACGTCATTTTGCGCTTCTCGCAGGAGGAGCGCGCGGGGAGGCTGAAAAGAGCAGGTTACCATGGCAACTCTAGAACGCCGGCGCGCGTCTCGAACTGTATTATCTTAAAAAATTCTATCTATCATACTCGAGTACACTGTAAAATATCTTATATATATATATATATATATATATAAAAAAACATCTCTTATACTCATTCTTGTCTGAATGGCATTGCATTAGATACAATTTTAAAAGCAAGTGGCATTAATTTTAAGAGAGTTTTTTAAAAAAGTAAAACAACAAATATAGTGTTCAGAAAGTCTAATAAGAAACAATAACTTTATAGTATTCATGTTGCGTTCTTCCATTATCTTTTAAGAACTTACATACATACTTTAAATTTCATCGTCACTAATGCATTTTAAATGAAACTATTTATTTTATAATTTCGTTTACTTAATTAACATATTTCTATTTTTGTTTGTATTATGCCAGTAAGAATCTTATTTCCATTGTGCATGAAATAATTAAACTAGCCTTGCCTAATTAAATACAAAGACAGCGCCATCTAGTGTTTACCTGAAATACAATCAAATGCGCCACTGCTTTTACTGTATTATAATAATGTGACTTCTTATCTAGCAAAATCTTATGATGTTTAGCAGATCTCGTAAACATTAATGCAACCCAAATACTAAAAAACAACGGCGTTTCAATCTCAGAAAGGCGGAACTGATGTGCGTGGCGTTTGTTTCCCCCGGACACAGAGACAGCTGGAACTCATAACAGATATTACAATGCAGCGGTTTTGCTGTACATAAAGCAGTTATGAGGTTTGTCAACAGGCTGTTTAGTCGTCAGTGGAGGTTGTTCTGCAGGGATGTGTCCTCATACACACAAGGACAGAGTCCAGAAGCAAGAATCAGAGAGTATTTCTACTATATCGATCATCAAGGACAGGTACGCCACTGAGAAGATGGCTATTATACTGTGATGACATTCCCATAATCATGATTTATGTCTCTTATGTCAAGCTCTTTCTGGATGACACCAAGGTGAAGAACTTTGTGACCTGTTTCAAAGGTATTTCTATTTCTGTGTCAGCAGTAAAGCCAATATATTTGTGAACCCTTTATAATGCTATGTTGAGTAATGTTCTTATGGAATATTAATACGTCTTGTGGTCTATATAAACCTCTTACATAGTGACTTACAGTACAATAGGGTTAATCCTCGTTACTTTCCTGTACTTAAAATTGCTTTTACTGTGGTGTAACATGGTACAGTGATGATGTATGATGATAATACCACAGTACTGTATGGTTACATATTCATAACCCATGGCAGGGTTTAAGTCATGAGAATGTGGAATTAAAATAAATAAATAATTCAAAATTTAATCCAAATATAACTGAAATCATTCGTAAGATTTCCAACATTTTTTGCAGACAGACTTTCACCAGGATTCCGTCAAAATAAAAGTTCAAGACTTTGAAGTGTTAAAAGCTCGAGGGTTTGAATGTTTGAAAATAAAGAATTTGTGGCATAAATATCAGTATTGTAATTTTTTGTTAATTAAAATCATTATTTTTGTCAAATATTCATTTATTTTTATTTTACAGTACAATTTTAATGTAATTTGCAACTAATATATTTCTGTGTTCATGTTTATAATTAGAGTTAATAGTAATAATAATAATAATAGGAGAACCGTGAACTTGCGAATATGTTAAATTATTAAAATATTAATTTAAACTAGATGAGTTGCTAGCATGTTTTATCATGTCGTTAGCATGATTAGCATTTTGCTAGTATATTGCTAGCATGATTAACATATATGTTAACATTTCTAACATGATTTAACATGATTACCATGTTGTTAGCATATTTTAACACATTGCTATCATGTTTTAGCGTGTTAGCATGATTTAACATGTTTGTTAACATGATTAGCATATTGTTAACATGTTTAGCATGTTTGTCAGCATTTTGCTAACATGTTTCTCACATGATTTAGCATTTTGTTATCATGTTTTAACATGTTGCTAGCATGTTTTAACATGTTAACATGATTAGCATGTTGCTATTATGTTTTAACACATTGCTATCATGTTTTAGCACATTGCTAGCATGTTTTAGCATGTTGTTAACATGATTTAACACGTTGCTAGCATTTTTTAACATGTTAGCATGATTAGCATTTTGTCAGCATGATCAACATGTTTGCTAGCATGTTTCTCACACGATTTAGCATGTTGCTATCATGTTTTAACATGATTAGCATGTTGCTATCATGTTTTAACACATTGCTATCATGTTTTAGCATGTTGTTAGCATGATTTAACACGTTGCTAGCATGTTTTAACATGTTGTTAGCATGTTTTAGCATGTTGTTAGCATGATTTAACACGTTGCTAGCATGTTTTAACACGTTGCTAGCATGTTTTAACATGTTGTTAGCATGATTAGCATTTTGTCAGCATGATCAACATGTTTGCTAGCATGTTTCTCACACGATTTAGCATGTTGCTATCATGTTTTAACATGATTAGCATGTTGCTATCATGTTTTAACACATTGCTATCATGTTTTAGCATGTTGTTAGCATGATTTAACACGTTGCTAGCATGTTTTAACATGTTGTTAGCATGTTTTAGCATGTTGTTAGCATGATTTAACACATTGCTAGCATGTTTTAACATGTTGTTAGCATGATTAGCATTTTGTCAGCATGATCAACATGTTTACTAGCATGTTTCTCACACGATTTAACATGTTGCTAGCATGTTTAAATATTGTTAACATGATAGCAACATGTTATAACACGTTGCTAGCATGTTTTAACATGTTGTTAGCATGATTAGCATTTTGTCAGCATGATCAAAATGTTTGCTAGCATGTTTCTCACACGATTTAACATGTTGCTAGCATGTTTAAATATTGTTAACATGATAGCAACATGTTATAACACGTTGCTAGCATGTTTTAACATGTTGTTAGCATGATTAGCATTTTGTCAGCATGATCAAAATGTTTGCTAGCATGTTTCTCACATGATTTAGCATGTTGCTAGCATGTTTTAACATGTTAGCATGTTTAAATATTGTTAACATGATAGCAACATGTTATAACAGGTTGCTAGCATGTATTAGCATGTTGCTAGAATATTTAACAGATTGCTGTTAACAGTAGCTTGAAAGCTCTAGGAGGAGTAGCATTTAGAAATTTTAGTCTCAGAATAATAATAATAATAATAATAATAATAAAAAGCTTTAGTAGATCAGTATGTGTTGGCTTTCTCAGGCCAACATAAATATTAGGGGTACTTCAAGTAAATATTTTACATATAAGGGTTTTAGCTGACATAAAAGTTTGGGAAATGTTTGTTTAATGTTTGAACATAAAGTTATTTACATAATGTTTGAAATTCACTAAATTGTGGATCATTTTATTTAGTTTAATCCAGAATAGAATGCAACAGTAACTCTCGCTTTTTCAGTGGAGAAGTATTTTTTCCCATTCGTTTTCTCATTAGGTGTTGCAAAAATCTATTAAATAAAGAGTTTGAATCAAACAGACCAGCTCTGAGTTTAAATGCAACATTACGGCGATGAAAATGGATTTTACCATTCTGTTCTGTCTGTTCTGTTTCTATTAGACCAGCACTTCTTAGTTTTCTTCTTCAGTCGTCTGAAATTGAACCAGAGTGGCCGTTATCAACAGGACTTCCCCTTCCTCTCGCTCTGTGGACGTGAACGCAACTTCCTGCGCTGTGAAGATCAGCCCATTGTTTTCACGCACCTGTTATCGGAGGCGGGACATGAGGAGCGTCTGTCCTACTGTGGAGGCGGAGCTAAACTGACCGTTCCGTTCCGCCCAGAATCTCTCTTCATGCAACCGGTCAGCGGCAGACTGTACCATCCTGGACCTGAGCGGGGTGGAGGGGTGGGTTTGGTACGATCGGCGTTGGCCATTGAGCTGAGTGCCCACTTTGAGTACGCCACGGGTCAGGAGAGTACAGGACAGCCCACTCATTTCACCTGGGCGGGGCATCGACACACTCTAACGAAAGAGTTGGCGAAACGTTTTCCTGTTCAAAAAGATTCAAGATGATTCAATCAACCTACAAGTAGATTCTGACCATTAAAATCCTGCTGAACACATTTATTGCTGATAAACGCAAACATTTTGAGAGTGAATGCAAAGTTTCTTGGGGGAACGCAATACATTTGTGAGAAAACACTAACGTTTTGAAAGCAATGAAAAGTTTCTTGAGAAATGTAGATAGTGACCATTAAAATCCTGCTGTAATTAATGTATATTCTGAACATACTGCTGAAATAAATGTATATATTGTGTCATGTGGCTGATCTGATTTCTTAATGTTAGTTGTTTTGTCATCATTTACTCACCCTTATTTCATCCCAAACCCTTATGATTTCATTTTTTCATACAGAACAAACAGATGTTTAGCAGAATGTCCAACGAGCGTGAATGTAATGGATGCTGCTGATCACCTAAAACAATAAACAAACAAATAAAACACCACTAAACTATTCCTTTAGGCATCAGTACTACCACCATCATTTTAAATGAAAGACACACAAACTCTCACACCTGCTGTAGTGTGTTGTAGTGGTTATAGAAGGTAATGCATCATGAAGTGACAAACATTCCCTATTCAAAAGTGTTGAAAAAACATCCCAGGACGCATCTAAAAGCTCAAATATTAGTGTTTTCATTTGTCTGCACATCATTTCCACACTTCTATTTGTGTCATTTCCATCTTTTGATGGCTTTACTATTATAACTAAATACTATATATATATATATATATATATATATATATACACACACACACACACACACAGGTGCTGGTCATATAATTAGAATATCATCAAAAAGTTGATTTATTTCAGTAATTCCATTCAAAAAGTGAAACTTGTATATTATATTCATTCATTACACACAGACTGATATATTTCAAATGTTTATTTCTTTTAATTTTGATGATTATAACTGACAACTAAGGAAAATCCCAAATTCAGTATCTCAGAAAATTAGAATATTACTTAAGACCAATACAAAGAGGATTTTTAGAAATCTTGGCCAACTGAAAAGTATGAACATGAAAAGTATGAGCATGTACAGCACTCAATACTTAGTTGGGGCTCCTTTTGCCTGAATTACTGCAGCAATGCGGCGTGGCATGGAGTCGATCAGTCTGTGGCACTGCTCAGGTGTTATAAGAGCCCAGGTTGCTCTGATAGTGGCCTTCAGCTCTTCTGCATTGTTGGGTCTGGCATATCGCATCTTCCTCTTCACAATACCCCATAGATTTTCTATGGGGTTAAGGTCAGGCAACTTTGCTGGCCAATTAAGAACAGGGATACCATGGTCCTTAAACCAGGTACTGGTAGCTTTGGCACTGTGTGCAGGTGCCAAGTCCTGTTGGAAAATGAAATCTGCATCTCCATAAAGTTGGTCAGCAGCAGGAAGCATGAAGTGCTCTAAAACTTCCTGGTATACAGCTGCGTTGACCTTGGACCTCAGAAAACACAGTGGACCAACACCAGCAGATGACATGGCACCCCAAACCATCACTGACTGTGGAAACTTTACACTGGACCTCAAGCAACGTGGATTGTGTGCCTCTCCTCTCTTCCTCCAGACTCTGGGACCCTGATTTCCAAAGGAAATGCAAAATTTACTTTCATCAGAGAACATAACTTTGGACCACTCAGCAGCAGTCCAGTCAAGACACTTCTGACGCTGTCTGTTGTTCAAGAGTGGCTTGACACAAGGAATGCGACAGCTGAAACCCATGTCTTGCATACGTCTGTGCGTAGTGGTTCTTGAAGCACTGACTCCAGCTGCAGTCCACTCTTTGTGAATCTCCCCCACATTTTTGAATGGGTTTTGTTTCACAATCCTCTCTAGGGTGCGGTTATCCCTATTGCTTGTACACTTTTTTCTACCACATCTTTTCCTTCCCTTCGCCTCTCTATTAATGTTCTTGGACACAGAGCTCTGTGAACAGCCAGCCTCTTTTGCAATGACCTTTTGTGTCTTGCCCTCCTTGTGCAAGGTGTCAATGGTCGTCTTTTGGACAACTGTCAAGTCAGCAGTCTTCCCCATGATTGTGTAGCCTACAGAACTAGACTGAGAGACCATTTAAAGGCCTTTTCACTTTTTGAATGGAATTAGTAAAATAAATCAACTTTTTGATGATATTCTAATTATATGACCAGCACCTGTGAACATTGAAATATAGCTAATAATTTTTTTATCTATTATTTCCATCTCCGCGACCTTAAAGGGGCTTCATAGTTAACAAATAAGTTGGAAAATCCCTGAGCTAAAATATTGAAACTTAAAAAAAAAAAAACAAAAAAAAACAAGTGTGCTAAAGTAGCCAAACATTTGGCTGGTACTTTAGTATGTATGTTTATTAATATTTTGGCAATGTACCATCTTCCTAGCATGCAAATAAACCTTCAGAATCATGCAGTGTGTGAAAGTGTTGAAACCTCGAACTAGTTTACAAACACAGCAGTGACTGAAGAACACATGAGAGTAGTTGGGCGGAGACTGAATACAAGCAGGAATCATGTAACCGTGTAAAGGGTCACCCGGTTACACGTGAGCATGGTGGGAGACGCGAGATACTAAAGGAAAGACAGGAAGCACCAATACTGCATGTTGCACAACAAAAACAACCAGATAAACTGGACTGAAAAATGGCGACATGTGAGGGAAATGAAGCGCGTGCGGAGCTCGAGCGCTCCGTGCTCAACCGGGTTCCGCCACTTCTCACGGATCTGTACCAATTCACCATGGCGTACGCGTACTGGCGCGCGGGCAGACACAACGAGCCAGCCGTGTTCGAACTGTTTTTCAGGGATAACCCGTTCGGCGGAGGATTTTCGCTCTTTGCGGGTCTGAGCGACTGTTTGCTTTTCCTGCAAAACTTCACTTTCTCAGATGACGGTGAGTATGTGCACCGCATAATGCGTCTCAAAAAGTAGTATGCTGCCCAAGAACACAGAATTTTTGGGCATGTCTAGTGAGCTCCCTATACAGCATGTGGTTCAAAGCCTAGTATACTGCCTAACTAAACAGCATTTGTCAGGCATATGTCTTAAAACCAAGTAAGCTCCCTACTCAAACAGTTTTTTTGGGCATACATCTCAAAACCTAGTACGCTGTATAGGCAAGCAGCATAGGCAGCTTTTGACAGTGTTTGCGATGACTGCATAGACAGCATTTTTTTGGCATGTCTTAAAACCTAAACAGTTTTTGTAGACATACATCTCAAAACTTAGTATGCTGCCTAACTAGACTGCATTTTTGGCATGTGTCTTAAAACCTTGTGCACTGACTACATCATGTATCTCAAAACCTAGTGTGCTGCCAAACTAAACAGCATTTGTTGAGCATATGTCTTAAAACCAAGTGAGCTCCCTACCTAAACAACAGTTTTGGGCATGCATCTCAAAAACGTAGTATGCTGCATAAACAGACAACATTTTTGCCATGTGTCTTAAAACCTTTTGCACTGACTACATCATGTATCTCAAAACCTAGTATGCTGCCAAACTAGACAGCATTTGTTGGGCATATGTCTTAAAACCAAGTAAGCTCCCTGCTCAAATAGCTTTTTTGGGCATGCATCTTAACCTAGTATGTGGTCTACATAGTGCACTGACTACATCATACATCTCAAAACCTAGTATGCTGCCTAACTAGACAGCATTAGTTAGGCATACATCTTAAAACCAAATGAAATTACTACCTAAACAGTTTTTTTGGCCATATATTTCAAAACCTAGTATGCTGTCTACAAAGGCAGTTTTTGACAGTGTCTCAAAACTTGATGACTGCATAGACAATGTTTTTTGGCACGTCTTAAAACCTAGTGGCCAACTACCTAAACAGTTTTTGTGGGCATGCATCTCAAAACCTAGTATGCTGCATAACTAGACAGCTTTTTTGGCAAGTGTCTTAAAACCTAGTGCACTGACTACATCATGCATCTCAAAACCTAGTATGCTGCCTAACTAAACAGCATTTGTCAGGCATACGTCTTAAAACCAAGTAAGCTCCCTGCTCAAATAGCTTTTTTGGGCATGCATCTTAACCTAGTATGCGGTCTACATAGTGCACTGACTACATCATACATCACAAAACCTAGTGTGCTGCCTATTAGTTAGGCATATGTCTTAAAACCAAGTGAAATGACTACCTAAACAGTTTTATGGGCATGCATTTCAAAACCTATTATGCTGTATAACTAGGCAGCATTTTGGGCATGCGTCTTAAAACCTAGTGCACTGACTACATCATGCATCTCAAAACCTAGTATGCTGCCTAACTAAACAGCATTTTTCAGGCATATGTCTTAAAACCAAGTGAAATGACTACCTAAACAGTTTTTTGGGGCATATATCTCAACATACATGTCTACGTAGGCAGCTTTTGACAGTGTCTCAAAACTTCTGCATAGACAACATTTTTAAAACCTAATGTCTAACTACCTAAACAGTTTTTCTGGGCATGCATCTCGAAAACCTAGTATGCTGTCTACACAGCAAGTATTTTTGGAAATGCATCACTAACCTAATAAGCTGCCATCTCAAAAGCAAGTGATTTTGCAGCATATTTGGGCTCAGCTGACTCCTGTGATGCCTGAAAATGCGGTCTAGTTAGGCTGACTAGGTTTTGAGATGGTCTTCTAGTTAAACAATGCCAGGAATGTATGTATTCATTCAAAAAGGAATGTGTGCCATGAATGCAAATGAACTTGTGCTTAGATCAGAACACCACAGTACTGTGTACTAATCACACTACAGAGTGGACTCACATGCCTTTGATTTACTGATCAACACACCCAACACACGTTTGTAGATACGTGCTTGTTTCTTGCTGTGCATTTCGCAGTCTGATGGTGTTATCTGCAAGTCAGTAGTTGCAACATAATTCATGCAAGCAAAGTCCATGGAAATGAGTTCTACTGTATCACATTCTGTCTGTTCGGAAGCTCAGCATCATCTTGTGTGTTTCAGATGTGGAGTATTTGCGCTCCGTTCTCCCAGCGGACACAGACGCTGCTTTTTTCACATATCTGAAGGAGCTGGACTGTTCGACTGTGTCTGTGTCGGCAGTACCTGAGGGATCCGTCGTATTCGCCAGAGTACGTAAGCGATTCAGAGGTCAAGGGTAATCTGGTCTTCTGCTACAGGAGGTTGAGTTCCTGTGTCTGTAATTTGTGTTTTTAGGTTCCTCTGTTGGAAGTATCTGGACCGCTGGCTGTAGTTCAGCTGCTGGAGACCAGCCTGCTCTGCCTGGTGAACTATGCCAGGTAAGTACAAAAACACATAGGTAACAGCATTCTATTAAATGACATTCATTCATTATTTTCTTGAATGCAATGGTGCTTTTTAAAAACACATTTATGGACCATTCTACAGTCAGAGTTGAAAACATGTTGAAAAAAAATGTGCCTTTTTCCACAAATTTTGTGTGTATGCAAAATGTAATAGTAATTGTACAGTTAATTCTCATATAGTATTTTCAGAAAGTTTTGGAATATTTTTCCTCTCCCCAAATTTGTCAATACCGAAACACAATAATAAATAATTTAATAAGATGGGTTATATTGACCGGTTAAGATTTTGTTTACATCTACTTTGTAAATATATACAATAACAATCACAATTTTAACAATATTTCAAGTGTAATTTTTGAGATTTGCTGTATTTTTAATCCAATCTTTCTTTGTAAAAGGCATGAAGTTTATCATACTGGTTTCAAAGTGAAGGATTCATTAGTTTGAATATACATTGAACCAAACACTATAATAACATCTTCAATATACTTTATTTTTGACAAAACATCCCATGTTTTTGATAGTGACAGTAATGTGTTGGTAGTGACCACATCACATTACAGAATTTTTTAACTCGCGTACTAAAACACTAATGATTTGCATAATAAAACATACTAAAATTCTAATGATTTGCATAACTGTACTAAAATTGTGTTTATTTCCCCCAAATAAACGATTATGTGTTCCTTTTTGTCACTACCAAAACAATGATGTCACTACCGAAACATGTGGTGAAGTTTCGGTTATGACAATTTTAGATACTTTTGAGCCTAGCTCAGAGATGCTAATCAGCACATGGTTAGCTAGTACAGTTCTGAACAGTTGTACACACATAAAAACTAAATTTTATCAAATAACCCCCAAAAAAACCATGATGTCACAACCGAAATGTCACCACGTGTTTCGGTTGTGACTGTTTCGGTAGTGACAGTTTTAGATACTATTGAGCCGCTCAAAGATGCTAATCAGCACATGGTTAGCTAGCACAGTTCTGAACAGTTGTACACACAAAAAAACTAAATTTGATCAAATAACCCCCAAAAAACAATGATGTCATAACCGAAACTTCACCGCATGTTTCGGTAGTGACAATTTTAGATTCTTTTGAGCCTAGCTCAAAGATGCTAATCAGCACATGTTTAGCTAGCACAGTTCTGAACAGTTGTACACACATAAAAACTACATTTTATCAAATAACCCCCAAAAAACCATAATGTCACAACCGAAACTTCAACACGTTTCGGTTGTGACTGTGTCGGTAATGACAATTTTAGATACTATTGAGCCGCTCAAAGATGCTAATCATCACAGTTCTGAACAGCTGTACACACATAAAAACTACATTTTATGGAATAACACCCCAAAAAGGTTTGCTTAATTGCATAAAAAAGGTGTTTGGTAGTGACGTTCCTTAAAGTTACACACAGATTTTCAGACTTTTGAACACATTTAACTCAAAATGATGGACCTATCTACTGTGAAAGAGAGGCTATGAGAGGGAGGGACACAGGAATATTTCCTGATCAAAAATGTAGAAGTGTGTTAAAATCAGTTTCAGCCAATGGACTAAAACACACACTGTTTCGGTAGTGACATGAAAATGCGGGACACATTTTTTTAAAATAAAGTTTCATGATTTACAAAGAAAAAAAATACTTTTTTTTTTTTTTTTTTTTTAAACTTAACAAATCAAATTTTACAAATCAAAAAGATATTTTTAAAAACAACAATGGAAAAAAATTGCAAAAATGATTTCAGTATCATTTTCACAAGTTGAAATTTAGGGGTTAGGGTTTAAAGACCCCCTGTGGTGAAAATCAAGTTTTTAATGTTGTTTATATGTCTATGTGGTGTTTTTAATATACTTTAAGACAAACCATGTGCAAATTTATCAGTCAACACCATTGCTGAGTATTTTCTCCTTAAAACTGCAGTGAAAAAAAAGCGGTTCTCAATCGCAGTTTGAAATCGCTGGTATCACAAACTACCTTGTAACCAATCACGTCAACGTGCCGGCGGGCTTTAGCATATCATGAACAGCGAACTAGCAGGGGAGTCTCGAGAGAAGCCAGGTTATCCCGGTATATTTTTCTGTTGTTATGAAAAATCGTGTAGATTTAGCAATATAGCAGGTGTATTACGATGTTATGATGAACTATATGTCTTTCTCCACTGACGTTCTGAGTTGTTAAAGCATTTGTAAGGATACTAATTGTTAGAGGCCAGATGTCTGACTCTGAGATGAAGAACGGGAACATGGTTTGTGTAACATTAGCAACACATTATTAGCTGTTTGATAACATAGTCAAGCAAAAGGCTAATCATATTAATTACAATTATGTGTCCAATGTTGTAAAGAGCGATACCATTGTGCAGCGTTTACCTCAGTAAGTTGACCGAGTGGATCTCTGAGCTGGCGTGAGCGAATGGGGGTGGGGCTAATTTGCATATTCATTGATCCGCGTATACATAATGAGGCAAAGGTGTAGATTTACATTCAAGCTATTTTAAGGCATGAAGAAATTTTTTTCACATGAAAAAACCTTTAAATATGTAATTTTGGTGATCAAAGAAGAGCTTTAAGGGATCAAATTATTGACAACAGGGGGACTTTAAGAGTTCTCACTCTAAAAAATGGGACTTGTCCTTTATTGTGGTGGAAAGTGGAATCTATAGTTTGTGTTGGTGACGAGTTTACTGAATGATTAACGCATATATGCTTCTAAACTCTCTCTCCTCTCAGTTTGGTGTGTAGCAATGCTGCTCGTTTCCGTTTGGCTGCAGGTCCCAGACGTCGATTAATGGAGATGGGACTCAGAAGAGCCCAGGGTCCGGACGGAGGCCTGACCGCCTCCCGATACACATACATTGGTGGTAAGTGACACAAAAACACACCTAATGTGTTTCCAGCAAAGAATTCTGGTTTCCAACCAACATTTGCAATAATATCTAGAAGTGAGTCAATCACACTCTGGAACGACAAGTATTTTTGGTCTAATAACTACTGTTTGATTTTCCAGGTTTTGATTTGACAAGTAATGCTCTCGCTGGGCGTCTGTTTGGCATTCCTGCGGCAGGAACCATGGCACACTCTTATGTCACTTCCTTTTCCTCCCTGGAGGAGGTGTGGCCACAGGTGGGTAAACATTTCAGTGTTTGTGATCAAATATGCTGTCTATTCATATTTGTTTATACCGTTCAAAAGTTTGGGGTCGGTACGATTTTTTAATGTTTTTGAAAAGTCTCTTCTGCTCACCAAGGCTGCATTTAAATCTTTATAATATATATATATATATATATATATATATAAATATATAAATCTTTTCTATTTGAATATATAGTAAACTGTAATTTATTCCTGCTGAATTTTCAGCATCATTACTCCAGTCTTCAGTGTCACATGATCCTTTAGAAATCATTCTAATATGCTGATATTACTTTTATAACATTATAAATGTCTTTAGTATCATCCTTGCTGAATAAAAGTATTGATTCCTTTAAAAAAACAAAAAACATATATGTTGGTCTACATGTGTTTGGTTGGTTCGTCACATCAGACTCTGGCGCCCTGCGGCGGTGGCGACCCTATTGACTTCATCTGTCTGGTGAAGGGCTGGCTGGGTCGCGTCAGCCAGCTATTGGGGTCAAAGACGGACCTCATTCGAGAGGGCGAGCTGGCGGCCTTCCTGTCTTACGCCATCGCATACCCTCAAAACTTCCTGCCTGTGATTGACAGCTACAGTGTCAGCTGGTAAGACATTCCCAGAGACACGTGATTATTGTTGTGTTTTATCTTGCTGTAGATGACTGTTGTGTGTGTGTTTGCCGTGCAGTAGTGGTTTGCTGTGTTTCTGTGCCGTCGCATTGGCTCTGTATGAGCTGCAGTATCGGCCGCTGGGCATCAGGCTGGACAGCGGCGACCTCTGCAGGCAGTCGCTGGAAGTGCGGCGCGTCTTCAAAGAATGTAGCAAAGAGTGAGACACTTCCTTCACACCACCTCAAATAATACACAGGCATTTTACTACTACTCATACTTGGGGTTCGTGTTAATTATTTAAGTATTATTTATTCACTATTGCTGTATTTATAATTATTAGCTTTTATTTTTATACGTGCTTTTGTCATTTTATTAGTTTTTTTTGTGTATTTATACTTAAATGCATTTATTTCAGTTAGTTGCTAAGGCAACATTTCATTTACGGTTTAAAGTCTAATATTTGTTATTTTATTTCAGCTTCATTTCAATTTCCGAATTTAACCAGGGATAATATTAACTGAAATAAAATAAAATATAAAAAACTAAACTTATTTTATTTCAGCTAGGTGCCAAATATTGTGTTTACATTTTAAGTTTGTGTTTTACATCTAATATTTGTTATTTTATTTCAGCTTAGCAAAAATGATTTTTAATAGCCTTATAAATTTATATTTAGTTTATTATTGTTAACTAAAACTAAAATCCTTTAAAAAAAATTACTTAAAATAAACACTAACTGAAATAAAATAAAAAAACTAAACTTATTTTATTTCAGCTAGTTGCCAAATATTGCATTTAACTTTAAGTTTACATTTTACATCTAAAATTTGTTATTTTATTTCAGCTTCATTTAAATTACCAAAAATTATTTTTAATAGCTTTATTTTTAACCAAGTTTATTATTAACTAAAACTAATATCCTTAATAAAAATGTAATTACTAAAAATACACATTAGCTGAAATAAAATGAAATATAACAAAAACTAAACTTATTTTATTTCAGCTAGTTGTCAAGGGATTGTTTATGATTTTTGTTTAGTTTAAGTTAAAGTACTATTACTACTTCTAAAGTACTATAAATATTATCAAAATCTGTAATCGTAAAGCAAACCCTGGTTTAACCCTAAGAATTAAACTTCAGCAGGCATTCAGTCTAAACTGATCTATTTTTTCTGTGTTTCTGTCTGAAGGTTCTCAGTTCCTCAGTTTGAGTCTCTCATCATCGTCGGCACAAACAGTATTTCTGAACAGAGTCTCTCTGAACTCAACAAGAAGGTAAGAGCTTTTCATATCACAGATAAATTAAAGACGTCAACATTCATCTACAGTCAAAACGTACATTACCCATCTGTCTGTCTGTCTGTCAGGATAATGAGATTGATGTGGTTGGTGTGGGGACTCATCTTGTGACCTGCACGCGTCAGCCCTCTCTGGGGTGTGTATATAAGGTACCAACATGATATCAAAACTCACGCAGAGTGCCTAATTAATACATGTTTGTGGTTTTATTACTCACCCTGTAAGACTGTGGTTCCCCCTCTCTGTAGCTGATAGAGGTCAGAGGTCGTCCCAGAATGAAGTTGAGTGAAGATCCAGAGAAAAGCACACTGCCAGGAAGGAAGTCTGTCTATAGGGTTCTGGACACAGACGGTCAGTATTTATCTGTTGTCTATATGGAGAGAGAGAGAGAGAGAGAGAGAGAGAGAATACTTCAAAAGGCTTAAAAATGTCAATATTTCAAGATGATGTAGACAAGATTTCTAGACAGTATAGTTAGAAAATGGTGTGTGTATGTGTATATGACTGGAGTCTTATTTTTTTAAAGAGATTTGCCAAAACTATTATTAATTTCTTTAGATTTTTATGTGAAAAAATTAGCTTAGTGCACCATTAACTGAATTTAGTTTCGTAGCTCATCCGCAGATGGATCTGGTGTGTCTATCAGAAGAACCGGCCCCTAAAGCAGGCGTCTCACTGAACTACTACCCTCTAGGACTGGACAAGACTGTTCAATCTATCACACCTGCTCAAGTAACCAGTCTACGTTTGGATGTCTTCTCCTGTGGGCAGGTATGTGCTGCCAATATTGAAGGCAACGTTTTGAAGGCAATACAGTCTATCAGAAAATAGATAGCTAGCATGTTTATAAGCATGATTTAACATACTGTTAGCATAAATTAGCACATTGCTAGCATGATTTAACACATTGCTAGCATGTTTCCAGCATCATTTAACACATACCATGTTTTAACATGTTGCTAGCATCAATTAACACATTGCTAACATGTTTTAGCATGTTTCTAGCATGAATTAGCACATTGCTACCATGTTTTAACATGTTGCTAACATGATTTAGCATTTTGCTAGCATGTTTCTAACATGCATTAGCACATTGCTACCATGTTTTAACATGCTGCTACCATGATTTAGCACATTGCTAACATGTTTCCAGCATCAGTTAACACATACCATGTTTTAACATGTTGCTAACATTAATTAACACATTGTTAACATGTTTTGGCATGTTTCTAACATGAATTAGCACATTGCTACCATGTTTTAAAACGTTGTTAACGTGTTTCTAACATGAATTAGAACATTGATACCATGTTTTAACATGTTGTTAACATGATATATCACATTGCTAGCATGTTTTAGCATTCTGGTAACATGGCTTATCATGTTACTAGCATGTTTCTAACATCAGTTAGCACATACCATGTTTTAACATGTTGTTAGAATCAATTAACACATTGCTAACATGTTTTAACATGTTTCTAGCATGAATTAACACATTGCTACCATGTTTTAACATGTTGCTAACATTATTTAGCATGTTGCTACCATGTTTTAACATGTTGCTAGCATGTTTTAGCATTCTGGTAACATGATTTAACATGTTGCTAGCATGTTTCTAGCATAAATGAACACATTGCTTGCATGATTTAACACAGTGCTAATATGTTTCCAGCATCAATTAACACATACCATGTTCTAACATGTTGCTAGCATCAATTAACACATTGCTAACATGTTTTGGCATGCCTCTAGCATGAATTAGCACATTGTTACCATGTTTTAACATGTTAGCATTGTGAATTAACACATTGATACCATGTTTTAACATGTTGCTACCATGATTTAGCACATTGCTAGCATGTTTCCAGCATCAATTAGCACATACCGTGTTTTAACATGTTGCTAACATTAATTAACACATTGCTAACATGTCTTAGCATTTTTCTATCATGAATTAGTACATTGCTACCATGTTTTAACATGTTGTTAGCATTTTTCTAACATGAATTAGCACATTGCTACCATGTTTTAACATGTTGCTAACATGATTTATCACATTGCTAGCATGTTTTAACATTCTGGTAACAAGATTTAACATGTTGCTAGCATATTTCTAACATGAATTAACACAGTGCTAGTATGTTTCCAACATCAGTTAACACATACCATGTTTTAACATGTTGCTAACATCAATTAACACATTGCTAACATGTTTTAGCATGTCTCTAACATGAATTAGCACATTGTTACCATTTTGTTAACATGTTTCTAATATGAATTAACACATTGCTAGCATGATTTAGCACATTTGCTAACATGTTTCCAGCATCAGTTAGCTTATACCATGTTTTAACATGTTGCTAGCATCAATTAACACATTGCTACCATGTTTTAACATGTTACTAATATGATTTATCACATTACTAGCATGTTTTAACATTTTGGTAACATGATTTATCACATTGCTAGCATGTTTTAGCATTTTGGTAACATGATTTACCATGTTGCTAGCATGAATTACCACATTGCTAGCATGTTTTAGCATGTTGTCCTAGGCTAGTTGATAACGTTTGCTAGTGATAGACAGCTTAAATACTCTATAAGAAAAGTTTAAAGACATGAACTAAAAGCCACAAAACTCCAATGCTGATTCATAGGCTCTTCAAAGTTATTATTTTCTGTACAGAAGCTAATTCAGATGTGTGATTGTGTGCACAGATCACATCCCCCCTAAACAGTGCGTCAGAGAGTCGTGAGCGTGCACAGATTTCCCTGCAAACGCTGCATCCTCAGCACAAGAGACTACAAGAGCCGCACAACTACACCGTGAGTTCACTGTAATAAATATAGTAACTGCAAAAGCACAGACTGAAAGTGTGTTTCTTAACATTTTCTTAAAGGTGGCTTTATCAGAGCGGCTGCACTCCCTGGTCTCTGATATCACAAAAGGAAACAGTAAAGGCAGCAACTTCCTGCTGTCGAACTGAAGCCGAGCTGAAACCCGGAGCCCGGATCAAAGTCACAGCCATTAAATCTAAAGGAAAAGGTGCCTTGAAAACAAATGATCTCATAATAGATGCAGCAATGCTGTTTGTGATAGCGTGGTCCAATGAATAACTAATAAAATGTGATTAATAAAAATGATTATTTACTGTTAATTTTACAATATAATAAAGTTTTTATGTATAAAAGTGAACTGATTCATGACTATGCTTGGTTTGTACTATAAAGTGTAAGAGTCGGGTCCTAGAAGTAAAAACTCCATACATTTTCTCCGTAGGGAAACTGATTTTAGTGATCACTTATATAATAATATTATATAATAAACAATTAAAGACAGCCCTACTTTCAGCTATGAGGTTGTTAAAGGTGCAGTATGTAGCATTTCTGTCCGCTAGAGGTCGCTAGAGGCCTATTCAAAACAAAGGCGTAGCTTGATGACGCTAAGTTTGAGCGCGGAATCTTGGGACATGTGGTCTTCACCTCACAGCCGGTGCAAAAGAATAGGGATAGGACTCGGGCAGAAATCATGTTCATGGATGTGATTATTAACGTTACTGTAGTATGAAGCAGAGCAGGACCGAGTGTTGTGGGAGCTGAACGAGGACGCTGGAGCGATTGCGCAACACAAGCCTCACGAGCAGCGGCACTTTTATTATGACACAGTCGCCGGCGCCGCTTCTGCTTTTCCGGTCATGAGTATGAGGTAACACAGCTCTGTTTATCATATTAGATACATTTGAGTGTGTTGAAAATGATGTTATAACGTTACTCTGTGCGTTCGCTCTGTGGCTGCTGTGAGACACTGTTACACACTGCAGTAAGATAGATCGATTTTAGAATATCATATTAAATGGTGGATGGCTTGTGTTGATAAACGGCATGCAATTAATTTTAAAACATTGTATGATGGAGAAAATTCTGTATTACTGTTACTAAAAATAAAGCTGCATCTGATTATGCTATGTTAGCTACTCGACAAAATAGTGTTTTTCTCTGAGGCATGGTAAAGCATGGTACTCGCAAAATATCAAGAAAATTCGATTTAAGCAATAAGACTAAACGTGTTGAGCTATATAACAATATTTAGTGTTCTGTCTATAAATATATCAAAACAGTTGTTCCCTTATTAAAACGTGTAATATATTAAAGTGTCTTTGGTGTTTCCATGGTTTCTATAAAATAAAACCGGAAACCGAGGCAGACCGAGGGTTAACGCGGGTATGACGCAATTGACAGGCGACTCCTCACACGTCCCGGAGCCTTGGTTAAAATTGCAATTTTCTCATGATTTACAAATAGTTGGAAATTTTTTGAAATATTGTAAGTACTCAAGTGAACAAAATATATAACACTGGCCTAGTGGTTTTTGGATCTTTTACTGCAAAAATCTTACATATTGCACCTTTAAGTGATGATATTTGCTTTTAAGTGATGATATTTGATTTTAGCCGTCAGCCCACATTATTTCAACTTAGTTTTAAAATAATCGTGTTTAACAGGGAAATTGGTGGTGGAAAACTACATTACCCGTGATGCTGTAAAGAAAATTCCACCAATCAGAGAGTTAAAACAAGCAAAAATGCGCCAAAATATCTCTTTAGCCCCACCCACTTACATGAAGCACTGCAAATTACATTCCTACACTCAAAATATTTGAATATATATGCATATTTTGCAATAAACGTAATATTATATATATATATATATATATATATGATCAACATTTTTAAATGAGTAGTTTTATATTTCTCCATTTTTAATTCGATTATGCTGTTCTTAATGCTTCATTGGATTAGTTTTTATTTTTGTCAGATTTTCAAATACTTTTTTGCTTTCTGTTATGTTTGTAATGTTATGATTCTCCTCGTAGCTGATTGGCTTGGTTCATGGCTTATAACGCTTTAACGAAGACTTCCCGATGGGAGAAATGAATGGAAAAATTACTTCCGGAACCAACGCCGCTGAAAAAGTGGGCGGGCACTAATGCACTAATGTGATCTGCCTTTAATTATTATTTTAAAAAATCTTTAAAAATAAAAAAAATAATAAAGTACTGTTTGATTTAGTAAATAGTTTTTAAATAAATAAAGTGTTTTAGTATGACAGTTTACACAGTAAATCTAATTAATCTAACAGATTGTGTTTGTTGTTCATGTCATATGGAAGTGCGTAGATATTTAAATACATTTTAGAGATGTGTTTGGGGATTTAAAACGGGTTTACATGTAACTAGGTGCTTTAAAAGATTTTAAAAGCAATTTGATGAATGTTAGTCTCGTCAGGCAGACTCAAGGCTTTTGTCTTTACTATCGCATCGCGCACTCGCTGATGCCTCCGTGTTGCCAAGGGCAACATTTATTTTTCCGCTCCAAATCGCCTTTATTCCCAACACTGTCGCCTCATTGGACGTTTCCCCTGTCCATCTGGTGTATTTATCGAGCTGTGATTGGCTATTGCATATGTCAATCAGAAACAGCGCGATTCTATTGGCTGAATCATGGACGCGATGCGAGAGATCAGCGGTGGCTCGTGCGCGTACAGGCAACAAGTGGATTTTGTGATTTCGAGTGTATTTGATTCTTTATAGATCACATTATTGTGCTAAATAAATGTATTTAGACACATATACAGTTAAAGTCGTGTCTGGCGTGCGTTAAATAAGCAGAAAGGAGCCGTTAAGTAGCGCTTGTATTCTGACAGGAGCGTTTAACGGATTTACGGTTAGTTTGCGCAGTTTGATATCATGCGCTCGCGATTGTGTCTCGCGCGACCTGTTGCGCTATTGTGAGTGAACGCGCCCGGTGTAGGACAGAAAAGAGCATTAATATAGACGAGCTCATGATGTCTGACTCTGGATCAGATGAGGATATAGCAGCTGAGGACAGAGGCTCGACAGAGTCCGTCAGAAAGGTAGGTGGACTTTCAGAGCATATTACTTAATATGTCACATGTTAATTGACTACTTATTGCTTAACATTTAAAACCAACAACGCAATAAGAAATAATAGCCTGAAACAAAAAAGTACGACGGTCCTTTGGACGTGGTATAGTAACCAATTCTAAATGATTACCATATTAAGATACCATGGTATTTACATATCATCGTTAGGTAGTCATAGAATACCATGGTAATAACGTGTTTTTAGAAGAATACTTTGATTTTCTTTAAAGTGCGATGTCGCTAAATTTAGTGGCATATGAAAATTATTATTATTTTTGTGTGTGTGTATATGCACCGATACAAAATTTCTCCACAGATAGCCGATTATTCAGAGTGATATCTGCCAATACCGATAACGATACCGATAGTTTGGGGGTTCTGCCTTTTATACCTTCTTTTAAGTTATTAATTATAATGAAATTATCATTAATTAATCATTTCATCAACTTGTTTTAGAGTAACCGGTATAAAACATAAACACATTACTCAAATTAATATTAACACACATTAACTAAATTCTGAAGATTAAATGAACATTTCTTAGCTTTCTGAATGTTATCAATTCATATAATATTGAACATCAAACTGGTTTCTTAGCATTTTCTTTACACAAAGCACAAATTCAGTGCATTTTCCTGCCATCTTTTAATTGACAGGATATATCGGCCCTGACTATCGGCTGTTTTTAAACTATCAATACTGATTATTGGCCGATATATCAGTGCATCTCTTTTATTTATATATATATATATATATATAGTACTTTTTTTTCATTAACTAAATATGAGGCATAGAGAACAGAAGGGCTGAGAAAGGCAGTGAGACTAAATTCAAAATATTTAAATTTCAAGTGACCACATGGCAGGTGTGTGTGTGTGTGTGTGTGTGTGTGTTTTAGGGATGTGACCCTCTTGTATCAACCCAGCGCAGCAAACTACAGCAGCGAAGAGCTAAACTCAACCAGCAGATCAACCGAGAACTTCGTCTGCGGAGCGGCGCTGAAAATCTCTACAGGTACCAGTATATCTGCTAATATTGAGGTGCATGTTTTCCATAATAACACACACTATGAACACCCACCCTGCCTGACCCAGAACTAACAGGAAGTGGCACGCCTCTCTGTGCTGCCCTGTTGATGTTCTGTTCTGTGTTTTGATGTGGATTTATTCTTCCCTCACAGTCATTTTATATTACAGTAATGGCATACAGTTGCATGATAAATTGCACCAAATATACTGCATTATAAATGGTCTAGCAGAGGTTAATATATTTATACCATCACACGACACACATTATTCCACTCAACCCTTCGTTAATGTGATGTGCAAATCATGTTTTCCCAGGGCCAGCAGTAATCAGAAGGTGAAGGAGACTGTAGCGTTAGAACTGAGTTTTGTGAACTCAAACCTTCAGCTTCTGAAAGAAGAACTAGAGGAACTGAACAGCAGTATGAACATCTACCAGACCGAGAGGTTTTTTACTGTCTTTACTACACATGATTCTTTCAACATGGTTTACTTGGTTACCAGATAAATTACAGGATAACTTGGCATTAAACTTGCAGTATTCAAATACATGCATTGAACATTTAAAAATGAATCATCACTCTGTTGCAGTGAGACAGTCAATGTTCCCATGATTCCACTGGGGTTGAAAGAGACTAAAGAGATTGACATGACTGTACCTCTTCAGGTGAGATCAACATTCATGTGGTAGCACTGAATTTATGTGCACCTATCCAGTGTTTAAATCTGCCTACTTTCTCTTCTGTTTCATCAGGATTTTATCAGTGAACATTACGGTGAGGACGCGTCTCTGTACCTGAATGAGATCCGGGATTTCATGGAACTTAGACAGGTCAGTTAAAGTCAACATGAAACGCTGATCACAACACATATTACTTCTTTGACGTGACTTTATGTAGTATGTAGCATTATGAGACCTAGAGCATTTTTGGGCATCCTGACTCGCCTGCACTTTTCTCTGGTTTTCTAACCCATTCTAGCAGTCAGCATCAAGTGCCATATATCATTTTAAACAGGACAAGTTTCAGTTTAGCTCATTTAAAGTGCCAATTTTACATTTATTTTGTCTGAGAATGGATAAAATTCCCAGAATTTCAAAGAAACGCCAGCAAAAATCTAGTGTTTTTCACTGTAAACCCACACAAAACCTCCTGAAGTTTGAATTTTTTCTTTTAAAAAGTTATATTTGGATGTTTTAAACTTTCAGATGAAATTTTGTATAAATTTAACAATCTCTAAGCAAGTTATAGCCATTTGTTACAATATTACTCTAGATAAAACTACAATATTACTCTTTAGGGATAAACAGGTGTACTTTATTTATTGATAATGCGTGTCCAAAAAAGACCAGGGAGTAAAATTAATACAAAAAAATGTTATACAACAGAACACTAAAGCAAAAGTGACTTATTAGAGAAATATATTTTCAATCTGAACATGAATAAAAACAAATAGTGTTGCAAGTAATGAAAACAATTATGAAAATTGTCTTGTGCAACGAAAATAAAAACAGTGCAAAGTTTTTTTTCACAAAATACACACAAAATGAGAGAGAAAAATAAGTAGTTCAACTGAACTACTAATGTTAATGATCTTCACAAACTATAAAATAAGTATTTAGATAATATAACAACCAAACAGAGCAGTCCTGTGGCTGTACTCCTCACGTTCGCGTCGCATTTGATTGCACCAGGTTCACTGCGTAGAGATACGTTTGAAAACATAAATTGCAATAACTTATCTGATGTGAAACTGTTTTATCCTGATTTTTGGTTCATGTTATGTCGAAGTCATGCTTTGTAACATGAGTGTTCTCTTTCAAATATGTAATTTTTGTGTTTGTTTTCATACACGCAGATACACGCGCACGCAAATACGTTCACTTTGCGCTTATTCATACTTCCAAAGAAACATGATAGTATCGTGGTTCAAATGACCAAAACCTATGTTTATTAGTTGAGAGGATGATGGTTTGAACCAATCTGGGCATAAGAGGCGGGACTAGGCATCAACAATCGCTCCTGTTTGGCTTAGAGGAACAAACCACATGCATTGCCTTAACGAATCAATGCTGCAGATTTTGATGACGTAACCAGTCTCACCACGGAGCCTCCGAATGTCAGAATGAGATAAATGCGATATCACTGGAAAGCCGAGAATCTCCTCTTTACGGTACGGTACATACAGATTGGATTAGCAGTTCAAAAGTTGTTAAACATTTTAGAATGATAGTTCTTTTTGGCTGCCGGCGGCCGTCTCGGTTTTTGAGAGTTAATGAATAATTAAAGATAAGAATGGTCAATTTAGCGTGAAACTGTTGTCGCGACGAACAAGAAAAATTGACCATGGTTCATTCAAAACGACAAACCTCTGGGGAATTATCCATGTGAAGACCAGTGCCTCGAACTACATTCATGTTTTTTCTCAAGATGCATTTGATTTCATGTCATTCTTTAAAATTATCAATGAAAGTGCATGTGCAAACACAAGTTAAATCATTATTTTGGATGATGAAAATGATTTCATTAGAGCTCACCTCTCTTCGTAGGCCATGCGTACTCCCAGCAGGAATGAAGCGGGGCAGGAGCTGCTGATGGAATATTACAATCAGCTGTATTTCCTGGATCAGCGCTTCTTTTCACCACACAGAAGTCTGGGGATTCATTTTCACTGGTGAGACACACAAACAAATGAATGAGCAGTGGTTAGAGATGGTCTGATCATGTGTCTCACTGCAGGTACGACTCGCTGACCGGTGTGCCTTCTATTCAGAGAGCGCTAGCGTTCGAGAAAGGGAGCGTTTTGTTCAACATCGGAGCACTTTATACTCAGATCGGAGCCAGACAAGATCGTTCCACACTGACTGGCATTCAGGATGCCATCGATGCTTTCCAGAGGGCGGCGGGTAATGAATGATCTGCTGATTTTCTGTCTGTGGGTCAATCACAGGAAACGTGTCACAAATGTATTATTTTTTTCACTAAACAATACTATTTCACTTGACTATACACCAACAAAAGATTGGGGTTGGTAAGATTTTGAAAGAAGTCTCTTCTGCTCACCAAGGCTGCATTTATTTGATCAAAAATACAGTAAAAATTGTGAAATATTTTTCAAATTTGAAATAACTGTTTTCTATGTGAATATATAGTAAATTGTAATTTATTTCTGTGATCAAAGCTGAATTTTCAGCATCATTACTCCAGTCTTCAGTGTCACATGATCCTTCAGAAATCAGTCTAATATGATTATTTGCTGCTCAAGAAAAATTTCTGATTATTATCAATGTTGAAAATAGTCATATTTTTGTGGAAACTATGATACATTTTATTTTTTTAGGATTATTTGATGACTAGAAAGTTCAAAATAACAGCATTTATTTGAAATAGAAATATTTTATAACATTATAAATGTCTTTATTGTCCCTTTTGGTCAATTTAATGCATCCTTGATGAATAAAAGTATTAATTTCTTAAAAGAAAAATCTTACTGACCCCAAACATTGAATGGTAGTGTAAAACTAAACAAAAATATTGTAAAAACTGTAAGAGAATATGACCTCTGTTTGAAGTATATGTTAAAAAAAAAATGATAATGTCAGAAATATTGAATTATTATGTTGAACCGAAAGTGCTGAAATTGGCTTAAATCTGCTGAAAAACTTCATCTGTTTTAAAACTCATTTACAACCGAGCAGTTGAATCTATCAAACACTGTAAGTTGCTGTTAATTATATCAGTAGTAGGACAAAAGGTCACGCCCAGCACACAAATGACAGCGTTTTCTGAGAAAGACCCCTGTGCTCACTCTATATAAGTGTGTGTTTGTGTTAAACTTATGTTAAATGTGACGTGTGAGTGTGTGTGCAGGTGCGTTTCTCTTCCTGCAGGAGAATTTCTCTCATGCGCCCAGTCTGGATATGAGTGGCCCCGCTCTGAGCATGCTGGTCCGCCTCATGGTAGCTCAGGTATCGAACTAAAGAGAGGTTCATAGAAATAAATGGTGTATTCACACTCGGTTTGATTAAAATGAACTCTGGTGCGATTGCTCTGTTAGTGCGGTTCATTTGAGTAAGTGTGAACGCTGCCATCTGAATCCTGGTGCGCACCAAACAAGCGGACAAAACCCTGAAAAGGTGGGTCTGTTCGCTTCTAAATGAACTCTGATGCAGTTCTACTGAAATATGAACGCGACACAGACCAAAGACATCTAAACAATCCAAAAACAGGATGTGACGTCACAAGATGCGACCCTAAAAAGGCCTCGTTCAGGCGATTGTTTTGATGCGGATCCGAGTGTGTTTGCCGTGTTCATACATGCCTAAACGAACCAAACTAAGGGAGAAAACACACCAGGTTCCGAAACAAACGCTCAAAAAGTGCCAGGTGTGAAAACGCCCTGAATGAATCATTTTCTCTTTTGATTCGGACCAAAAGAACCAAGAGAACCGTACTACAAGTGTGAACACACCCTAAATATTAATTCCAGATTATGTCTTCTATGATTTAATATGTTTGAGAGGTATTCATGTAGTAACTCGTGTATTTCTGGGTTTATTAACTGCAGGTTCAGGAGTGTGTGTGTGAAAAGGTCATACTCATGCAGGACAACGACCTGAACGTGCTTCTGCAAGCCGCCCAGGAGGCAGCGAGGGTGAAAACACACACACAGTCACACATTGACATACATACATACACACATAGACACACACAGTCACACAGTGATGCATACATACACACACACACACACACACACACTCACTCAAACACACACACAGTCACACATTGACACACACACACACACACACAGTCACACACTGACACATACATACACACACAGTGATGCATACATACACACACACACACACACACTCACTCAAACACGCACACAGTCACACATTGACACACATACACACACACAGTCACACACTGACGCATACAGACACACACACACAAATCACACACATACACAGTTACACACTGACGCATACATATACACACACTCGCACGCACACACACACTTACACATACACACTCACACATTGACACATATACACACACAGTCATACAGTGATGCATACATACACACACACACACACTCAATCAAACACGCAGTCACACACTGACACACATACATACACACACAGTCACACACTGATGCATACATATACACACACACCACACATACAGTTACATGCTGACGCATACATATACACACACACACTCGCACGCACGCAAACACACACTTACACATACACACACACACACTCGCAGTCACACATTGACATACACACAGTCATAGTGACGCATACATATACACACACACACAGTCACACAGTGATGCATACATACACAGTCACACACTGATGCATACACACAGTTACACACTGACGTATACATATACACACACTCACACGCACACTTACACATACACACTCACAGTCACACATTGACATACATATACACACAATCATATAGTGACGCATACACACACATACACACACATACACACAGTTACACACTGACGCATACACACATCACACACATACACACAGTTACACACTGACACATACAAATACATACACACTCACAGTCAAACATTGACATAAATATACACACACACACAGTCATACAGTGACGCATACATCTTACACACATACACACACACACTCACTTACACTCATACACACACGCAATCACCCATACACTCTCTCTCTCTCACACACACACACACACACAATAATGATTTTTATACTGTACAAACTGTATATTCTGTCCTCTAACCCTAAACCTTCCTATCACAGAAAACCTTCTGCAATTTTACATTTTCAAAAAAAACATCACTTAGTATGATTTATAAGCTATTTTCCACATGGGGCCCCACAAGGTCAAAGATTACTGGTATAACTATCTTTGTGGGGACATATGGTCTCCATAACATAGGGTTCACCAGGACCACACACACACACTTAAATGAATGCATGTTTATGGAGTTTTCATTTGTTAATAACTGTGTGTGTTTGCAGGTGTCAGACGTGTATTCTCTGGTTCTTCAGGCGATGTCAGTCCCGTTACTGAAGGACTATGTGCCCTTCTCCTGGATCTCTATGGTTCAGGTCAAAACGCATCATTTCAGAGCGCTGGCCCATTATTACGCCGCTGTGGCGCTGTGTGACTGCTCAGGTGCTTCTGAGTGTCTGTGTGGGTTTGAGACCATGTGATATTTACTGATGACATCATGCATACAGTACTGGTCAAAAGTTTAGAGTAATTACGACAAAAATATGAAGAAGCACAACTGTTTTCAACATTGATAATCAGATAATAATATCTTCATATTAGAATGATTTCTGAAGGATCATGTGACACTGAAGACTGGAGTAATGATGCTGAAAATTCAGCTTTGATCACAGGAATAAATTACACTTTACGATATATTCACATAGAAAACAGCTAATTTAAATTGTAATATCTCACAATTTTTACTGTATTTTTCATCGAATAAATGCAGCTTTGGTGAGCAGAAGAGACTTCTTTCAAAAACATGAAAAAAAACTTTTGACCAGTAGTGTATTTATTTTACAGTTTTACAGTCAAAACTGACCTGATCTACTTACATGTTTCCGTTCATATTGTGCTCGTTATTCTAAAGAAACAAGATTTTGTTTAATAATGATCATTTTCATACCAATGCAGGCATGCCTGATGAAGACGATGATGAAGGTCGAGAAATTAAAGCTCTCATACAGATTCACACCAGACGGCCGGACAAACTGAACCTCCAAGATCCGGAGGACAAACGGAGGCTCGGTTTGTGTAGTGAAATGATTTTTCTGAATGCAAAATTTCAATTTCAGCACAGATTAATATATACTAACATATATTTCATTTTCAAGGTAAAGCTCATCTGCGCAAAGCCATCATACGTCACGAGGAAGCCCTGCGTCTTCACGGCGTGTGTAAAATGCTTCGAAAGATGGACATCCTGCAGGAAGTTCTGTCACATGCTCATGCACGCTCACTGGAGAAATACTCTGATATTGATCAAGAAGATGATTTTTGTGAGGTCGCGGAGGCCCCGGAGATCCAGTGTGAGTGTTTAATATGCTAATAATTATGTTTATGAAGAGTTACTTACTGTTAAATCTGTTTTAAATCTGGACTGTGGCCAGGAGCTGGTGGGATAAACTGCTTAGACTAGTCTTAAAAGTTAAAAATGTCAAGACTGGTCATAACTATTTAAAGTCAGTTACATAAAAAGGTAGATCGGTCTATTTTGAATTGGAAAAGCATGACTGATTACCCCTTTGTTAACTGCTAGTTGGTCACCATAGTAATTTACCATAGTACCATAATTGGTTACCATAGTAAGTTAATGCAACTGACCCATGGTGTTGTTTTGATTTATGCTTCAAGCATACTACTATACTACTCATACTAACTCTGCTTGGTGCTTCAAATAACGATTATATTTATTACACCATTACGCCAGTAGGTGGCGACAAGTGACTGTTAAAAAATGTATTTCCCATTGAATCATTCAGTCAAGAGATTTGTTCAAAAAGGATGATTCATCCAGTAATGAAACAAGTGAGTCATTGAATCATTCACTCAACCCGATTTCTTAAAAATAATTCTTTCAAATAAATTAAACAATTAGACAAGACGATTAGGGCCAAGCAATAATAAAAAAAATAAAACCGAGATTAAAGTCATTATAATGCGAGATTAAACTCATTAAATTTTGTGAAAAAAAGTCGAAATATAATGTTCAGAATAAAATAATTAAATTTCGAGAATAAAGTCGTTGTGTTTCGAGAAAAACTCTTTAAATTTCGAGAAAAAAATGTTGAAATAAAATGTTTAATCTCGCATTATAATGACTTTAATCTCGAGATGTTTTTTTATTATTATTATTATTATTATTGCTTGGCCCTAATCCTTTTCCGTACGTTTTAAACAGACTGCAGCAATTAACATTTTGTCAGAACCTCTAGTAAATGATTCTGTTCAGAATCATGGGAGAATCATGATCTCTATTTGAAACAAAAAAAATCATGATTCTCAATTTATCCAGAATTGTGCAGCTCTAAAAACACATTATTCAGTTCAATTCAGCTAATTGTTGATTCAATTCAGATCAATAACTATAAAGTTCATCAATTATAAAATGAGTTCAATTAAGCTTTAAGCATCTCTACAGAAGAAAATAGTGTCGTTATTCACTTCAAGTCAGTTCAATGTTGATTCAGTTCAGTTCAATAACTGTTGATGTTCCAAAATTAGTCAATTATGAAACATCTGAAGATGTTCGAATCTACATATTTGCAGTCTCATCAAAAGAGTGAAGGAAAATATGTTCAAAATCACAGCTGTAATTACTTTCAGCTTCATTCATTACTATGGAAAGTGCATTGCATAGTGGGATAAAGTATTTCACGCAACATTCATATATTCCATGCATACGTACATTTTGAATAATATGTATAGTTTTACATACTGCAGAAATAGTAGAGGTGGTTTGCCATTGCAAACATAGCTATAGATTCTTAACATGACCTTTGACCTGTCACCTACAGCTCACACACAGCAGAAGCCTGATATTAAAACTCCTGATTTCAGTGCCGTCAGAGTGACTGACATTTTCCATCGACTGGTAACACTCACACTCACACTAATGCTGTAACATGTTTTAAATGTTAAAGAAGTGTTTAATGTTCACCTCTGCATGTGAAGGGACCGCTTTCGGTTTTCTCTGCTCGGAATCGCTGGGTGAGGCGTCACACGTGTTTGGTTCGAGGAGAGGCGGGGCTTGGGCTTACGCTTCGAGGTGATTCGCCGGTTCTGGTTGCTGGGGTGTTGCCAGGGGGATGTGCTGCGGTAAGAGACGTCAGTAGAGCCAGTAACATTTAAAATGCCTTTTGTACCGCACATGTCACGCTTCACATTATGAGCGTGTGTTTTAGGAGGCGGGACTCCGTGAAGGTGATTATATCGTGGCTGTGAATGGTGCAGATTGCAGGTGGGCGGAACACGGCGAGGTCGTTCACGCGCTGAAGAGCTGCACGGAGAGAGGACTTGAGCTCGACGTTATAACTCTACAGTCACACGAGGTACATGCTGTGCACAAACAACTTTAGACTATTTAACCCTGTGAAGCCTGACATATGAAATAATAGTTTGAAATATCTATTTGAAATGGGAATAATTTATTGAATATTTAGACTTACACTTTTAAATCTAAAAAAAGGTTTGCATATGTGTTGTTGTTGAGTATCTTATTTGATATATCAGGCTTTATGGCTCATATAGTATAGTGAGAATATGGAGGGAAAAACACCTCAGTTTTATTCAGAAGCCCAAACTGAGCAAAAATATGTAATTTTGTGCAGATGCTGATATTTATATGGACAAAACGTAAGATGAAATTCTGATGCTTGTAATGAAAATTAATGAGATATTTATAACAGTGTACACTTTATTTTAAAGGGCACCTATTATGCCCCTTTTCACAAGATGTAATATGCATCTCTGGTGTCTCCAGAATGTGTCTGTGAAGTTTCAGCTCAAAATACCCCACAGATCATTTATTATAGCTTGGCAAATTTGCCCCTATTTGGGTGTGAGCAAAAACACGCCGTTTTCGTGTGTGTCCCTTTAAATGCAAATGAGCTGCTGCTCCCAGCCCCCTTTCCAGAAGAGGGTGGAGCTTTAACAGCTCACGCTTCGGTCGCTCAACAACAACAAAGCTGGAGAATCTCACGCAGCCAAAATGAGGATTGTCAGTAACGGTGTTCAGCCTTACATTGTTCAAACCGGAGTCGACACTGATGGAGAGACTCAGGAAGAAGTTACAACTTTTAGGACATTTCTGAACGGTTATTGGATAAATTTATGTAGTCGCTGTGGAGTTGATTCAACTCATCGACTAGCATGTGCCGTCATGTTAATCTTTTGTGCTAAACCCGTATGGACGCCCACTGTACAGAGCATACCTGTTTGCCTGTTTATGATCGCTATTAAATGCTGTGAATGGTCTAATATTTTTTCGCTCGGACAGAAACGCTCCTTTTTTAGCAATCGAGCTTGCCAGGGTCAACTTTCAGGCTATCCAAGCTAACGAGACTCTAAATATTGTTCTGTGCTCGTCTGTGCAGCCAACGACAGAACAATTAGCATGCTTTGCTCGAACTTTTGCATGGCATTAGAACTGGTACATCGTTTTCACTTGCGAAAACAAAATGCCGGCACTGTGGGTGGAAACATACAGATTAAGGGGCGGTAATATTATAATAAGATCCCCTTCCTACGTCACAAGGGGAGCGAAATCTTAGCGGCTCGTTTTTTCACATGCTTGCAGAGAAAGGCTTACCAAAACAAAGTTACTGGGTTTTCCTTTTTCATGTTTTCTGGGTTGGTAGATGCACGGGGGACTCGATAATAGCACTTAAACACGGAAAAAAGATTTTCATGATATGTCCCCTTTAATTAAAATATACTTAATTTTCCGCGTTCTGCTCCATTTTGCGCACAATTCAGTGCACAAGCATTTCAAAGTATTCTCCTTGGTACATGAGTGCAGAAAGACACATGTGCACTATACGCTGTTCTTCAGCTCTTTTTTCCTGTTGTGGTGGTTAGCAAACAGGTGTTGCATTACCATGCGCGCCCCCTTCTGGATTGGAGTGTGGATCGCCCGTGACTGACTGTATTCATCGTCTAACTGCATGAACCGAACCGTGACGTCCGTACCGTACGGTTCTTGACGAATACATGTACCGTTACACCCCTATAGAACAGACATCTCGCAAATGTTCACAAAATTGTTTTAGGTGTTGATTTAGCATTTCTCAGAAATCGCTTACTGCACCTTTAACTTAAAATCTCAGGGGTACTAAAGTTTGGGAACCCCTGCACTCAAGGAAATACACAAATCAGGTAAAATATGCCCACAAAAATAGGATTGCATCCTTTTTTTTTTTAAATGCTTGACTGAAAGAGTGAGCAGTGCAACTTTCAGACTGAGAAGGTTCAAGTACATGTGAACTGAAGTTGATCAAACATATTGAACACTAAAGTGGTTTAAGTTTTTTTTGTGTGTGTGTGTGTGAAAATAGCCTTGAAGCCAGATTAAATTGATATGAAGCAGTAAATAATGTTTTCATAGGTCGAGAAGAGGACGAATCTCTCACCCACTGGTGAAAGAGAGTGTCAGTCAGGCAGTCCGAGGAAAGCGGGTCGGGAATACGAGCGCGGATCCTCGTCTATATGGAACTGGAGCTGGAGGAGCGGGGGCGGCGGCAGCAAGCGACTCGGGAGCACGTTCAGTCTTTCCTTTGGTAACTTAAGAGAGGGTGAATCCATGTACTGAAAACACACCAGGAAAAGAAAGGGAAAAAAAAAGACAAGCACTACTTTACTCAATCAATAGAGCACAATTATCAGATATGATAGCTGAAGAAAAGTTGGTTTAGGTCAATTCTAGCACAATTCTAAGTCTTTCAGAAGAGCAAACGAACTGCCACTGGATGGAGGATTTTATTATATGTCTAGTACAATGCTGCAATTTATCACTGAATGTGTATTAGTCCAGTGCTTTTAGAAGACTTTTAGTGTCTTGCATACAGCCACCCCAAAAAGTACTTAAATCACACTGAAAAATGGCTGATTCTCAAAGCAAATGTTATGCATGAATCATTTGCTTGTGTTTTTTCTTTCGGATAACTTAAGCGTCTAAATACTTTTTGTGGTCGCTGTACATATAACATAGATACGGCCTTGCGCAACAAAAATGCAGCTATTTTCTCCTGATTGAACGTGCTTCTGTAGGTTTCTGTACTGCATGTCACATGACTCCAGATGTGTTGACATGCGTGTTTGTTGAATGTAGCAGATCTTTGACTCAGTGTGTTTCTGGATCTCCAAATGTTTGGCTGTTTATAGAGTGCATTAGTGACTTTTTCAGTCAGTGGCGTTGGTTTCGGAAGTATTTTTTCCACTCATTTCTCCCATAAGGATTTCAAAAAAGTCTTTGTTAAAGTGTTATAAGCCAATCAGCTACGAGGAGAATCATAACATTACAAACTGTGATTTGAAGCAAAAAAGTATTTGAAAATCGAACAAAATTACAAAGGTACAAGACTGAACTTAACGGTTTTAGTGGGGGAAAGAACTACAATCCCATGAAGCATTGCACACAGCATAATCAAGAAATAAACAGCATTTATTGCAAAATATGAATATATATATAATCAAATATTTAAGTATTTTGAGACCAAAAGTAGACTGTCATTCACAGCGCTTCATGGGAGTGGGCGGAACTAAGGAGTTGTTTGATTGGTGGAATTTTCTGTACAGCATCATGGGTAATGTAGTTTTTTACCACAGATTCTTCTGTTAAACAGTTATTTCAAAACTAAGTTGAAATAATGTGAGCTGACAGCTTCAACAGAGGCAAATACCATCGATTAATGACCTCGTAGCTCACAGTAAGGCTTAAGTTATCGTTAAAAATCAATTTCCTTATGGAGTTTTTACTTCCGGAACCTGACTGTTGTACACTATTGCTGTTGTCAACATCAGAAAAGAGGCCTTAATTATGGAAGCTTGTTTCTGCCATGGAATAAAAAAAATTAAAAAGGTAATTGCGACTTTTTATCTCTTTTTTTCCCCTCATAATTGCGAGTTAAATTTCGAAATTGCAAGTTATAAACATTGTAAATGCAAGTTTACATCCTGTAATTCTGACTTTTCCCCTCAGATTTTCAAGTTATAAACTTTTTTCCTAAGAATTCTAAGTTCATATCTTACAATTTTGACTTTTTTCTCAGAATTATTATTATTTTTTTTTTTTTTCCCACCAAAGAAAACAAAAATAAAAATGGTAATTGTAACTTTTTATCTCACAATTCTGCCTTCCTTGCAATTGCGAGTTTATATCGCACAGTTCAGACTTTTCTTCTAAGAATTACAAGTTTATATCTCGCAATTAAAAAGTTGCAATTAACTTTTTAAAAAAAAAATTTATTCCGAGGCAGAAATAAGCTTCCATACTTACTTAATAATCACATGGGCCATGACCAACAATGAGAAGATGTGTTTGAATTCTTGAACTCTGTCAGGAGGAGGATTTAAGAATGTATTTTTGCACAGAAAATGATCATGGGTTTATTACGTCTGTTTTTTGCGTGTGGATTATATTTTATGTTTATTAGTCGTTGTCAGAAGCGATTTGTTACCCAGTATTCCAGCTGCACTCTTGCCTTGATGATTTAAAACAGCATATCTTGTGCAGGCCTCTTTATCATGACAAATAAATCAAGTTTTTCATTTAAACGCATTCATACTCATTTATGTCCGTAGCACTAACAGTAATAGTGACCTCCAGTGAGAAGACGGCTTCAGCCTGGATTTTCTGGATAAAATCTTGCTCATTTTGTGTAATCCTAATAATGATGTTTAAAGAAATGTGTTTTTCGGAGTCAGTGACACTGGAGTCTTGAACCAGAAGCTCTCAGGATGACATTTATAAGGAAGTATTCTAACAGCTGACTCTTGTCGCATTGGGGATTGCAGGAATGAATATGCAGTAAACAATGATGAAATATGGGCTATTGCTGCCAAATGTGTTTGGATCCTACACTGAGTGGCTCCCCAGACACACTCCTGCACTGGGAAATGAGACGGGTCAAATCTGGACAGTTTCAAGTCTATTAGAATAGACCGGGCTGATTAAAGTAACAAAACAGGCAGATGATGCCTGAGAAAGTTAGCCAAGCAAAAGTGATGAATTCATCTTAGAACATTAATTAGTGTATCAAGCCATCAGGTTCTGAAGCTGTAATCAGTGCTTGACTTCACCACTAGAGGGCAGCATCAGGTCACGCTTTGACAACATGAACATGCCAACATTTCTCTGAATTTGCATAATTAAATTATTGCTTTGAAAAAAGCATTTCATCTGTGGATAATTTAAATTTAAGCAAAATGTTTTTTCTGAACTAGGGCAAAACTCATTAACGTAATGCAGTTACACTTAAAAAACGTATTAAATACTTTATTATTTAATAAAATCATAATTTAACGGTTGTAAGTGGTATTTTTTAGAAACATTCTACATTATACGGGAAATATGTGTCGACATTCATATGTGTTTTTGTACATTTAGAACAATTTACAAATAATAGAGAACATGCAATGGAATAAAGTCAGTGCATTTGACTATAGAGTCAACAGTATTTTATTAAGACTTTTTTGCATTAAAAAAAAATGTTAAATTTAATTTTATATAGCCTATATATACACGTTTATTTTATGCATTTTAGATTTTGCAGTTTAAACGCACACTTAAGCTTGTTTATTCATATATTTCATCAGAGGAAGGATAATTGGAAATTATCACTTCATCTTTAAGATGTCGCTAATAATACGTCGCGCACGTTCCTTCCATTAAACGTGGCGTTATTGCAGTAATTCATCACGCGTTTGGGATCCGTCAGATGATCATGAACGCAGGCTTATGTTCCAGAGCTGCAGAAGCATCTGGCTTCCTTCAAGAGCGATGACTTTCAGTAAACAAGTGCACAATCGATCACTGCAGACCATTAAGGGGCCTAATCGGGACAGCAGGAGCTCTGTGGGGTGAATCTTCTCTGTCACTGGAGTGTCATGGCGCTTCAGCGGGATCTTCGACTGGACCGTAATGGTTTGTTATGACCTTTCCGCGTTTCCATTAGTCTCGCTGTTATTTAACATGGAGCTTTTGATTTAACCCCGTGTATATTGGCCAAGAAGAGTAACTGGATTCCTTTACAAACAAAAGGCCAAAGACTTCAATCTGCGCTGCTCATGTAAACGCATCTTGAGACCGATTACATAGCCTAGTATTAGCATTGACGACAATAAAAATCTAATGACAGCCTAATCGGTTGATACAATTTATGCTTTGCTTTTGTCCAGTAGATTTTGAGTAAATATTGTGTAAAACAAAAGTAGGCCTTTTTAATAAAGGGGATAGAGTGAGCAGATTGCAGTTAGCCTATTGTGTCTGTAAAATGTCTATTTTGTCTTCGTTTTGTGTCTAGAAAAACATCCTCACTGAAGCCGAAAGGGGGGCATTATTTTCCGTGAGCCCCCCCCTCCTCTCCAAATTTATTTTTGTTCATTATATACAGACGTGTGTAAATGCGCAAAAAAAATTATATACTATATATATATGAATAAGTATAAGGAAAGAAACATTTACGGCGCTTTTAATCAGAGCGCAGTTCGCTAACGCGAAGTTCGCTAAATCGCGTTTTTGCGTGGAGGCCGTTCGAGCGCTTTCCGATTTTTATAAGCCTATTTTTTATTGTACATTTACATTTTTTTTAAAACATTAACATTTAAAATATTTTTAGTTGATGTTTGGCTATTTGTGTTAGGAATGTCAAAATATAAATCTGATTCGCGAGACGAAATTCAACAGTTAATCCCTAAAAGTCACTAAATTATTCGCACACTGCTCAGGTAGCTATAGTTTTTGGTTGAACATTTATATAATTAAATACCGATGATAAGCGTTTCTGCTACATGTTAACCATCTTACATATATCATATCGCTGCACCCATAGAGCCCAACTACAAAAATAAAAACGATAATCGGAACTTTTTATCTCACAATTCTGCCTTTTCTTCCTTGCAATTGCAAGTTTATATCTCACAATTCAGACTTTTCTTCTAAGAATTGCGAGTTCAAAATTCTGAGTCATTGACGATCTTCTATAGCGGAAGAATGACACTCAATTAATAATAAAAAAAAGGGTTTAGTCAGGACGACATTTCCTTTTCTGCAATGTATGAAATACAATCTGCTGAGCAGAAATGAGTTTGTGATAGTTGCAGCCCAATATAAAACGTCTATATTTTTATGCGCTGCTTTAATAATATGATTAGGCTACTGAAGGATTTCCATTCTGTCAAGGGTGCGTTTAAAAATGCAATTAATTATCCGTAACAAATGTTTCCCGAGGCTGTCAAATCCCCAAAATGAACCGCAGTGAGCTGGCTAGATTGCCATTGAACTCTCAGGACAGTGATTTCATCAACCAAAGGGAATTTGGGAAAACAAACCAATTCCACAAGGTCTCCAAACTTTCCCAGGATCGGCATTTAACGATTATGATATTTTAATTTCCTAATGTTTCCAGCATGAAGGGTCCTGTCACTGCTGACAGACAGATGCTCCTGATGGGGGGGTCCAGAAATAAAGCCATTCCCAAAGGACCAGAGTGATGTTATCACTGCAAATAGGAAGAAAGAGCCATTGCTCGCGGTTCAGATCAAATCACTAAAGTAATTAAGGCAAGGATAATGTTTTGACCACAACAGACGAGCACGATTGTTTTTTTTAATTCTGCATCTCTTTACTGTACTTGAATCGCTGGTTTAATTACTGCAGCAGATGATTTTGTGCTTTCAACACGAATATATTTATCACAATACAGGCGTAGATATAGATAGGAAAGCAGATATGGATATGGACAATAAAGATATCCGGAAGCTCTGGGTTGAACCTGTTTTCTTCCGTATAGACAATTGCATTGTAGAGCGAGACTTTCATCCTGGATCTCTTGACCTGAGCACGATATTCTACATATAGGCTATTAAACGCATTTTATTTTTTTATTTATTTTTACAGAACTATGTTATAAAATATTAATAGGTAAAGTAGCTTACCCTTTAGAACGCGTTTAAAAAAAACTGAGAACTCTTTTTGTAGAATCTTCTATAATGTTAAGAATTAATTTCATTCTTTTCAGAATACAAAAACAGAAAAGGTTATTCCAAGTACAATAACTGCACATTATAGATATAAAAATTCGAGAAATACAATTAAATTTAGATTAATGTTATTTTCAGAGACGGCTAAAAATAAAATCGAATTCAAATGCTTCTCTCAGAACACGTATCTTCAATCTTTTTAGTGTTTAAAGAAAATGCAATTTGAATTAAATTATGAATTTCAAAATGTAAAATATTATTAGTCATGTTTTAGTAAAAATGGGATTCTTGATTGATAAATTGCATATATTGCCTATATAATCGTTTAAAATGCTGGGTTAAAAATAACTCAAATTAAAAATGGACAAACCCAGCGGTTGGGTTAAATGTTTGACCAACCTGCTGAGTAGTTTATTTAACCCAACTATTGTTTAAAAATTACTGTATTGCTTGCCCAATAGTATATCAACCCGAAGTATGTTGGAAATGAACATTTATTAATAAGTTTAATGAATAATAATTAAACAATAAACATTTATTAAATTGCTTATTAATAAATGTTCACATTTTGAATATTATTGTTGCCTCTAGTAATTATGTGTCTGATTTTTAATTTCCAACCCATTTTGGGTTCATTTTAAGCCAGTCATTTTTAAACAATAGTTGGGTTAAATAAAACTGACCAGCAGGTTGGTCAAACATTTAACCCAACCGCTGGGTTTGGCCATTTTCAACCCAACTTGGGTTGTTTTTAACCCAGCATTTTTAGTTGTTAAATGACTCCAGTAGGTGAAATGCCCGCGGTGTTGCAGGTTTTATGACCTGTTTTATTATCTCGCTCGGGCCTTTCAGGGTTCCAAGACGCGCCACCGGCACCTGAAATAACGTGCGCGTTCACCCGCAGCGCGTCTTCCGCATCCTCTTCCCTGGATTGTTTTGACTGCTTGATCGAGAGCGAAGCGGTACATTTCATCTCTAAATTTAAACCGGAATGGAGTCATTCGAAAACACCGTGATAGGAGGCAGTCAGGGTCATTGACCTTTCCGGTAATGAATCACGGCTAATGAACGCCACAGAGGAAGAGAGATATTCTAAAAAACACCATGGGGTAAACTCATCTGCTGTCATTAATGATCATAAACATATGACATAGCAACATACCAATGCAATACAAGTATAAAACAAATGTAATAATTAGGCTATTATTTTGATCTGTTTTTGTTTTTTCTACTATAAAAAGCGCTCTAATTTTGGCACAGTGATATAAGGTTGTCATGGGCTGAACGTGTACATATGTATGAAGTATCGCCTCTGAAGTTAATTGTGTTTTCGTTTCAGCGGAGAATAGATTTCCTCTGTTTATTATAAGCATAAGGACGGATTTGCGTCACCGCGCGACTTGCGAGTTGAGATAAAGTTGCACAAATATTGAAAAAAGGAAGTGCTAACAGTCATTATAAAGTTCCACCTCTTCGAGCCGGAGGAAGTGAGGGTCCTCTGCTGTATCCTAAAATACTAAAGCATCTTCTATTTTTGGCCTAAATCTAGCAGGAATATCCGCTCATTTAGCCTGAATCAGAGCTCATCAAAAACAGGATGACTTGCATCGAGAAACTCCTGTTTCCTGATCCCAGAACACAGATCACACCAGACTTCTGACTGTGGATCATTTTCGCTTCAGTGTTTGCATATTTTTCAAAATTAAAAAACATGATCAGAACTGCGTTATTAATTTTATAATTATGAATAACATATTGTTGATCTTTAATGCGTCTCTAAAATGACAAAAATAACTGTGCAACATTAAAAAAACTAAATGTTGATCTCACGCGCCATAAAGTGCGTATCATATGCACGCGAAAACTCATTTTGCACGAGATTACACACTGATACGCATTTTCATGAGACTATGTTGATGCATCCCAATAGAAGCAAACTAAAAGTTTACTAATATATCGAAAAAATAAGCATTTATTTGCATATGCATAATTGCATTTTCAAGTGCAATATCCAATTAAAATTACAACTGAATTCCAATAGCTTAATGTTTTATCATCCGAACAATAGCCATTTAATAAACGTGGTGATTTTTTTTTTTTTTTTTACCAGTCGTAATGGAAGTGCTCTCGGTCAAACTCATCGTCTTTGGGGCGTGTTGGACCCGTCTGTCAACTTCCATTGGCTCAGAAGGAGCCAATCAATAACGGAACTCCTGCTTAGAGCTTTTTGGACTCCTGTCTGGAGTTTCATACTTGAGGAGAAACGCAAGAGAGGGCAACTCCTTAAAGTACTCGTCGCATGCGAGATTCTCTGTCAAGCAGTTTTGGATTCTCCTGCCAGGATGTACACGACGGGATTGAATCCGTTCTACGCGTCGAACTTCAGCCTTTGGACTGCGTACTGTTCGGGTGGTTTTGGGGTGGATAGCATGAAAAAACCCTCGTTCTGCATTGCTGATATTCTGCACGTTGGAGATGCTGAGAACATCCCCGGGTCATCTTCGCTTATGGCCCATATTGGGGCCCGCGCGTCCGGATCACCGCTGCGCCCGTCCCCGGTCACTCCGGACGCGCGCTTGCACCCCGCGTCCGCGTATCACCGGCATGGAATACACTTGACATCTGCGTCCAGAGGCGCGATGCACGCGCAGTCCGCGCCCCCGCCGTCAAGTAAAGACCTCAAGTTCGGAATCGATCGGATATTATCCACAGACTTCGAGCCGAAGGCTAAAGAATCTCCATCTTTGAGAGGTAAGACAGTGAATCACTCTTTATGTATCACATCACACCTCACTTATGACAAAACGATTAGATTAATTTAGAATAGTCTTGTTTGGACGCGTCCACCCCAATAGCCTATATTTACGCAATTTAATGTCCCTGCTCAACTGGAACTAGTTGAATTGTTTGGTTTTTGTCGTTCTGTAACAGATCTCACATCGATTGTTAGTCCGAATCGGCAGTCAGCAGTCCATGTGTCTGCCAGCCCGTACTTCGCGTCCATAGACCCGACCATGAGCGAAACCTCCTCCATGATGGGTTCAATAAGCAGACAATCAGGGCAACATCAGTTTCAAGACACCTTCCCAGGTAGTGTAGACATCCCAGTTGAGCCCTAAAGACGAGAACCTGCATGGATGAAGCTTTAATTACTTTTAATCTGAATGCATGTGATTATTTCGCACATGCATATATATGTACAGATGATTCAATAACACGCACTCGCAAAGTCATGTTTGCATGTTTGCATTTGTGTCTAAACTGCGTTGGAAACCCCTCGTGTTCTAATGGCGTGTGTTGTTTGACTCAAACAGGGCCGTATGCAGTGCTTTCCAAAGACACAATGCCACAGACGTACAAGAGGAAAAGGTCCTGGTCCAGAGCCGTGTTCTCCAACCTCCAGCGGAAAGGCCTCGAGAAACGTTTTGAAATCCAAAAGTATGTCACGAAACCGGATAGAAAACAACTGGCTGCCATGCTGGGACTCACCGATGCACAGGTGATTATTAATGCAATTCACATGCATAATAAAAAATATTAATGACGTTATAAAATAGGCTATAAATTATCACGCGATACATAATGAGCTTATTTATCTGGAGTGCTCGCGCTCGTGGAAAAAACTGCAGCATTGCGACACAAGCATTTCTAGAGAAATGAAAGTCAATTATAACGAATTATTGCAAATAAAGGAGGGGTGCGATCGTTTCATTTCATAACATCCTAATTTAGGGCATTGGGTAAGAGTTTCTGTCTTGTTTTATATCGGAAATGACACGACAAACAGCCTGAGGAATGTGATAAGAGTTTCAAAACTTTCCAGTAAAGTTTTGAAACCGTCTGAATCTCTGCCTTTCTTCAGTAAAAAAGTAAAAATGATCGCCACTCCAATCAAAACGTTTCGCTTTATAATTTGTGCATGCGTTAAAAATGGACAAACCCAGCGATTGGGTTGATTTAACCCGGCGGTTGGGTTAAATGTTTGACCCAACCTGCTAGGTAGTTTTATTTAATCCAACTATTGTTTAAAAATACTGTATTTATTAATATATGTTTAATAAATGAATATTATTAATACGTTTAATGAATTATAATTAAACAATAACGATTTATTAAATTGCTTATTAATAAATGTGCACCTTTTGATTATTATTGTTGCCTCTAGTAATTATGTCTGATTTTTAATTTCCAACCTATTTTAGGTTCATTTTAAGCCAGACATATAGTCATTTTTAAACAATAGTTGAGTTAAATAAAACTGCCCGGCACGTTGGTCAAACATTTAACCCAACCGCTGGGTTAGTCCATTTTCAACCCAACTTGGGTTGTTTTTAACACGTTGATCTTTCATTGTCATCACAAAAAAACATCAAAACAGTAGATAATAGCCTAAATAGGCTGGGTTGCCATATTTTGGTCAAATATGGACCGTTTAAAAATTTTATTTTAAAAATTAACCAAAGGTTGGGTTTGTCCATATTTAAGCGAAACATGCAACAACCCAGCATTTTTACAACAATAATAATACAAATAGGCTACATAAAAATTGCTGGGTTGTTTCAACCATTGTTTGGGTCAAAAATGGACAAACCCAACCGTTGTGTTTAAAAAAAAATATATATATATCCTAAAAAAAAATTAACCAACCGTTGGATTTGTCTATATTTGACCGAAAGTGTATAATTAAATGATATAAAAATAATTACAATATTCTAGCATAATAACGTTTATAACCTTGTTTTAGGTAAAAGTTTGGTTCCAGAACCGGCGGATGAAATGGCGGCATTCCAAAGAAGCGCAGGCGCAGAAGGACAAAGAGAAAGAACAGCCGGATAAATCCGCGACCGAGACCGAGCAGAAAGAACGCGACGACTCCGAATGCGAAAGCGAACCGAGCGAATCCGAATTCGAAGACGGAGCGGAGGACAAAAGCGACGTGGACATTTCTGACCTCAACAAAGCCAGTGTGATTATTCCCAGCACGCAGGACACATCCAGCACAAACTCCACGACAGAACCGAGTTCAGCCACACAACTGCTGCTGTGAGTCATCGGAACCGAGTCATCTGATGTGAACACCTCAAACACACGAGTAAAGCGTCTTACGGGACAGAGACACAAAATAGAGCACAAACACACACAAACAGGCCTACTTGAGCCATCGTTTCATGTCTTCCATTGTGAAACAGACCCTTCGTGATCCTTGAGAAAGGAAAGCATCGCTCTGCCTTAACCGAACCACTCGCCCTTCTTTATGACGATTTGGGAATTGAATGTTCATGAATTAAGACTTGATTGTATTATATTTCGTCTGTAAGTATTTGCACTGAAAATGTAAATAAACGTTTGTTACTAATATTCCAAGTGGTGTATTTATGGGAATCATCATCCAAAATTCAGTAATCGCACCGATTAATATTAAACAGCGAATTCATTTTGAATTTCGCCACTTTTTATGTTAATATTCTGAATAATTATTAAATATAGCATAATAATAGGCTAATCATCGCCTACATTGTTATTATGATTCTTATTTTCATTGTACGACATATATTTTATACACATAAACATGATATGAGTTAATTATCTATCGTGATGAACTCTTTCGACACATTTCTCACTAATAGCTTATTGTCGGCTATTGAATGGCAATATTTCATAATTTACTAGATTAGCCTATGACCGAAACATTGTCACAATTTTGCGGGAGAGATTAGATCAGACAACACGTCAAACAATACATTATTGTGAAAGTCTAAATAATTTGTAAACCTTATTATGACAAAAACAAGATGCAAGGAGGAAGATTGGGGCAAGTTGTCACATGTGTTTTTTTTTTTCTTCTCTCTAGCAGGTTTTATATGTTGCAACAACTAACTATTGCATATATATTATATATATATATATATTCTAAAACAAATACCACAAAAAAAAAGAAAAAAAAAGAAGGAAGAGTGCGGCAAGTTAGGCTATTCATTTTATTATTTTTTGACAACAATCATTTAACTTTTGCTTATACCTTTTACCTATTTAGTTT